>NW_019417609.1:1358344-1586720 GCF_000390285.2 Anoplophora glabripennis
ATCAGCGATTTCTAATAGGACCTACAAAATAATAATTTTTAAGATTTAGACAAGATTTACATTTGAAAAAACAAAACAATTACAAGCCATAAAACAGTTAGATACTTACATAATAATTTTCCATTTCACACAACGCGATATGATCATGTGCCTATGCTGTCTATTTTCAACAAACTATACGTGTAATAGTCGTAAGTCGATGCACAGCGGACTGTCGGAAATTTTACGATCATAACCGATTATGCACCGAGAGGTGACGATCACTTAACCATTATAAGACGCGTTTTACACGTTAAAAACGGAAATATAATCAATATAAGGACGAATAATTCTGTTAATACAATTGTTATATAAATTCGGATACTGGTCTTTATACAACAAATCTTCCCTACCTTTATTTCATAGATGCATAAAAACTCATTGAATAATGAGTATAGAGATGATTGCTTTTTTTAAATAATAGTTGTATATTTGTTATAAAATTTTTAATATGCGCTATACACATTATTCTAGATAAACAGTTTAATAAGCCCATTTCTTTCAGTGTACCTTTTCTACTACGTATGGAAGTAGTATGTTCGTTTGATTTAGTGAATAGGTATTATTCAGCAGAGAAGTACAACTGATTATTTCGCGATAAATGCTATTACAGTAAAGTAAATTGTAAAACCAATGGTTGAAATACACAGATATTACGTCTAATTATTGACGAAGTTTTAGGAGAAATTAGGGCATCTGCGGGGCAGTGCTCACAGATCTAAGAAAATGTGCCTCAAACAGAGATAATTTGTTACTTAAACACTTAAACTATTATAATACGGCAAAATAAAATTGAATGCTAATGATAAATAAATAATTTTCATATCTGAGAAACAAAACTTACAAATTCAAAATTTGTGGCAAAGGTAGAACTTATTTTGACTTATTTTTAACTTATAAAGCTAATGGTTAAACATTCCAAAACCATAGTACACTTCCATAGCACATTTATTAAATTTGCTATAGGAATGGCATTATCTTTAATCTACAACTAAATAAAAATTTTGACTCAATAATTTTTCCTCTTTCCCACTGAAACAGGTACCTACCTAGAATGAATAGTTTTTCATGTAGAAGTATATATTTTCTCTTTTCCATCTAAGAAGGGGAAAATTCCATTTCCACATCAAAAGCTGAGGTTTGCTCTCCAGTCTATATTTGCAAAATTCTTGTAAGAGTATACCCAAACGCATTTTTTTAAAGGCAGCCTACATGATAGAATTTCTTATTTTATTTAAATATTTAAATCATACATTTTAATTAGAATTATATTTATATATTTCACAATTAGCAAAATAAATTCATTTGCTCGCCTCGCAAACAGTTCGTTTTCGAAAAATCGGTATTAAAATTAAAAGAAGAAAAAAATATTTCTTAAGTTACAATGAATTTATTATATTCTTAACGATGAACCCATCAACAAAAAAATCACAACAATCAATATGCTGCTGTGTCAAAAAAGGATTTGGAATTTATCAATAAAAACAAAAAATGTTTTTTGTCACCTGCAAAATAGGTTCCATTTGAAGCAATGAAAAACCCAGTTGTCAAAGCACTTTTGAAATGCATGGTACCGATATGGACTTCAACTTCTTCAGCAATTTTTGTTTCAGGAAAAAAAGAAAAGTCAGCAGGGGCCATATCCGGCGAATTCGGTGGCTGCCGGATGACATTCGTTGAGTTTTTAGTCAAACATTCATTCGGAATTATCGCTTTGTGCGATGGTGCATTATCGTGATGCAAAATCCAAGAATTGTATTTCCATAAATCTGGTCGTTTGCAGCAAATACTATCTGTCAAACGCCTCATAACGCCCAGATGTTCTTTGTTGACTGTATCTCCATCCGGAAGGAAGTCTGTATGAACAACATCACGATAGTCAAAGAAAACAGTTAACGTGACTATGATTTTTGATCGAGTTTGATGTGTTTTTTTTTTGTTTCGGCTCATTAGAAAAGCGCTATTCCGAATCCTGGTGACTCGTTTGCATGTTGCATAATGATGAATATAGAGTTCGAATTCGTTCAAGCATGCCTTCAGCAACATGTTTTCGATGCTGTTTTTGAAGAAAATTCAGCTCTTTTGGAATCAGCCGTGCTACGACGCATTTCATATCCAAACCATCAACTAAAATGGTGCGAATTGATTCGTGACATATGTTTAGTTCATATGCTAGCTCTCTCAAACTATAGTGACGGTTTGTAAGCACCGTTTCCTTCACTTCGTGTTTTCTTCAGTTGGAGACGTTGAAGAACGACCAGAACGTGGCAAATCATCAATCACTTCTCGATCATGTTTGAACCATTCGTATACTTGAGTTTTTAATAAAACTGAATTACCGACGTCTTTCCCAACATTTTCAACGATTCAGCAAAAGAAATTGCGTTGGTACCACAAAATTTTAGCCAAACTCTTTGTTCAATCACATTATCCATAATAAAAATCGCGGAACTTCGCGTCAGATTAGAATACTCGTATAGTGCTATCAACTTTCTATTAAAAAAGAAATTTAAACCTACTTACGCGGATACTTTTTTGACAGAAATAGAGGTTTTTTATACTTAATTCTGATGTTTTTTCTGTTGCAGAAATTTTGTATAGTACCCTTTCTTTTTAAACTCTCTTCTTCTTTAGTTTCATTTTTGTTTAGTTCTATTTTTTTATTTAACTTTTATTATAGTGGTAGGGATGCATTTATAACTATTGTCTGAGATTATATGCTACTTACGTACCAGAGGGATTAAATTTTATTTAGGTAACATTTAACTACGCATGTAGGTGTATAGGACTAAACTTTTTTTATTACTTATTTATTTAGTATGTTTCCTCTCTTTTTTATAGATCTATTAAAAACCTTGAAGGCTACAATAATGCGTGTATGCAGTAGGGTGCGTGCTACCCTGTATTAGCGTGATAGAGGTTGATAAGGGATTCCCTTTAAAAACTTGTGTCATGCAGATATAATTAACATATAATATTAAATGATAAGAGTTTATAGTTTTATAACAACACCAAGTGTTTGATATTCCACTCGCACTATGAAAATATAAATGTTTGCATTTTTACGTATTTTTTATAAACCAGGAATAGGAATTAAGATATTATCTTGATAGGTACTTCGGAATACTTCTACATAAAATTCCTACAGTATTTACTGTAGAATGGAAATAGGCAATTTACATTAAAATCGAAAAGGTTAATTTTATGATGAAATTATACATTTTGAAATGAAGTAGATAATTAAAAACCATAAAATATTTTAAAATTAGTCAATTCAGCTAGATGGAGTAAATTATTATCTTTATTACGAGTATGTACATACAAAGAAACGGTAACTGTTTTTTCTATAAGTTGATTACAGCGCCTTATGTTAAAGTTATTCCTTTTCAAGAATCAGTGAGATCTCTTTGAGCTTAGGTACATCATTTGAAAAAACCTTTATGTAACAAACTATGCAAATAAACTTTGAAAATTAACAAAAATCTGTCTTAACATCGACTAAATAGACGACTTTCATGTAACAACCTAGTAAGTAGGTAGTAAAGTGAGTTTCTTAGCAAAAAGTATTTAAAAATAATATTGAAAATTCAAAAGTACAAAAATGAAGTATATCACCAAGTAACCCAGTGAAAATAGGCAAACGGCTATCATTTTAGTTCGAAATACTAAGAGTTTTATTCCATGCAAGCATTGCAAGCCCGCTGTGTTAATTTGTGCTGCATGCCTGGAATAAAACTTCTTCTAAAGCAATTCTGTTGAGAACACTGGCATTGAGCGTTTCGTTTCAGTTCAATCAATTTTACAACTCTTTTAAAACAGTATCAATCCCGAATAACTCGGGATCAGGAAAACTTACTCCCGAAAATTTCGGGACTGAAAAACGGTCGGGATCCCGGGATAAAATCCTCTAGTTCTGACTAGTGGCATTAGAGTATATTCATCAGAACGATATTTCGTCAGATCATGCACCCACTATAATCGTGGCCTTAGACACTTCTACCGCCGGAAATAGGTTTTGTTCAATGTTCACGTAGGACACAGGATAAGTATACTTTATATCAAACTTCACCATTTATTTCAACTTTCCGAAAATGTTTAAAACATCATGATTTCACATTAATCATATGAATTTTATTGGGTAAAAAAAATGTTATGGATTATATCAGAGAAGCACAAGTGTAGATTTTAGAGGACGTTAAAACTAAGCAACCAATTTTGAACTATTAATTCCTTATTTTAAATAGAACACTGTGTGTTTTACAATACCCATGAAACCTATATACTAAAATTTAAAGTACAGTAAAATAAGGTACGAATATAAAACAATAAGATCACTTTAGAATTATTCAGTTAATATTTACTTCTGGTATAACCAGTAGTACTAATTAGATACAAACCTATTTATCGAACAGAAAATTTTGATTAACCGCTGGATGTAAACAAAGGACCCCGTAACTATCCTTATGGAAAACTGGTACCGATGGAATGGTACGAAACTTTGCCAAATGATAGTCCTCAATGTGTCGATCAAAAAAGTCCATGAGACCTAGGTCTGAAAAACTACTGTTCTGAAGCTATAGCCTTCTGAAGTTATCGAATCTACGTACTCGATGACCATCAAGTCAAGTTTTCTGAAGGTGCTTCAGCTATTTTCTGAAGACTGAGATATGCTGATGACGGATGTGTTCAGCATGCGTAAAAACATAAGATGTCGCTCAAGCAATACGTGTCGCTATCGCTGTTCTTCAGTAGGTGCTTCACCGATTTTCTGAAGACTGAAGGATGATACAGCTATTTTGACCACGGATTCGCATTCACCACACGAAAATACATCAAGAAACAGCCAACTTGTCCCTTTATAAAGAAATATTTGCTATTGATATGTCTAGTAAGTAGTTAGAATTTAAAAGATTTTAAAATCTATGTATAATTGAAGACTTAAATATTTAAACTTCAGCTCACTTAGAGAATATAAATGAAATCATATAATACACTTTAACTTTTCAAAGTTTATTCTGTTTCTTCACTAGACTGTTCAAATATCCCTAGGGCCTGGAGAAAAATATTTATTTTATTTTATTTCTCTTTTTAATAGAATGACTAGTAAAATATTTTCTATTTAGCGT
Organism: Anoplophora glabripennis; assembly: GCF_000390285.2. NCBI lineage: Eukaryota > Metazoa > Arthropoda > Insecta > Coleoptera > Cerambycidae > Anoplophora > Anoplophora glabripennis. The sequence continues at coordinate 1,363,510 of NW_019417609.1, forward strand.
GGATTTTTAGTTGAGAAATTTATCATATTAGGTTGTTCAGTTGATCCTCAACTTTTGATATTTCTTTTACAGCATTTTTTCAATCAAAGATTTTCTCTTCAGGACAGTTTTGAAAATTATATTTCTGAAGATGGTAGCCATTTATAGCACACAACTTATTTCATTCTTGTTTTTAATGAATGATTAAAATCGGTGGTATGAATCTCTTCTGCATTTGTATCAATTCAATTTTTACTGCCAACATCTGTTGTAATTTATTTTTATACTAGTCTTGTATTATTTCTTTCCTACAAGCAACTTTGTTCAGAGTTTATCTCAAAGTCTCAGTTTTCGTTAGCTCAGAAACCAGAATTTAGTTTAACTGATACCAATAACCTTGTAAGACCAAAACATATGCATTTTATTTGTTTCTCATTTTCCTAATTTCCTTCTTCGTGCCTTCTTTTTTTATATTTCTAAGTTTCTCACCGTCAACATCATTTCACATTAGAAGATGTCTACTAATTTTATCATTTCATTAGCTAATCTCCATTATATGATAAATCCTCAGATGGAGGTAATCACAATAACTTGTTCTCGCATTCTTCTCCGCAACAGGATCTATTAAAATTATGGCTATAAAATTTACATCATCGCGTTTAGTTGGTTAAACTCGATGAACAAAATTCAGCGGAAAAACTCGTTGCCGGATTTCCTAAACTTTTTAATAGGTGATATGTTTGTTTTTGAGTGGGAGTCCTCTGTTAAGGTGCAAGTCTGGGGAGACATTCATTAATCTGTTGTGACAGCGCAGTGTTAACTACACGCTATGCCGGTAATTACTGATGACGGACCGCGACATGACACGGGCTCTGAACATTTCGTCTCGTATACCTCTAGACGAAATTAATATACTCTCCAAATGATCTACCCTTTTAAAATAACATCATGCTTGTTTAGAACGCAAATGCAATGAAATAATATGACAATGTAATAATTAGAGCTAGTAAAAATGTGACATTTTGAATTCCCTACACACAAAGGATGTTTGCTTCACTTTTAACCTAAATATAAGAGTTATTTTAACAACACTGTACGGTGTAACAAATATACATGGTGTCCGGAAAGATCAAGTCAAAAATGAAGGGGTATACAGGGGAAGTCAAAATAGTTGTAGTACTTCAGACAAAAAGAATGTTATTATCGTGCTTCATTGTGGAGTTATTCGCCTTCAAAGAAAGAAGTCGAAAAACAAATTCCAATTATACTTCTAAGTCGTTACCATAAACAACAATGAAATTTGGGCAATTAAAGTAACTCATGGTAATGTTCATTTCCAAGTTTAAACTTATATTCAATATATCTGGGTTATACAGGAGCAGACGAAATACCCATTTAAAATACATCTTTGATAGCGTTGCCAAATTTGGCATATTTCTTTCATAGTTGATTCTTCCCTCACATTGCTAAAAAAGGTATACGTATATCAGTCGATATCTTGTTTGAGAAAACCGTATTTTATTAACAACATACATTTATTGTAGCAAAAATGCGATATTAACATTTTTGTAAAATCTTGGTTTCTATGGAAATTGAGATGACCGTCAAAAAGTAGGTATAATAAGCAATTAGATATTTGTCATAAATCATTCATTCAATATCATGGAAGATTTTAGCTATGAAGAATTTGCAAATATTCATCTAATGTAAGGACTTGCAGAATGTACTGCTTCTGAAGCTGTTCGAATTTACGCCAACTGCTTTCTAAATACAAGAGTACCAGATCGGAGAACTTTCATATGGGTTCATAGATGTTTGCGGGAAATTGATATGTTACAAAAGTAAATTAGTGTTATAAGCTCAATTATTTTTTGTTGCTTAGGATCTGTCAAGTACCTAAAAACGTGGTGGAGTCGGACGACCACGGGGTGCAAGAACTATTCGAGCTTATAATACATTGCTTGGAAGAAAATCCACATACCAGAGTTCGGACGTTATCGTCAACATGTAATACTACCAAAACGATAATACATGACCTAGGTACTTAAAGAACAGTTGCTACATCCCTACCACGTTCAGAAGGTGCACACTATGTCTGAAGCTGACCATCCTGCTTTTCTAGAAAACAAAAGAATTAACCATGCCTTTATAAGCAATGTTCTTTTCAGCGATGAAACCGGATTTACTCTGGAAGGGATAATTAATTCCCACAATTTGCATATTTGGAGTGACGAAAACCCCCATGCTATTATTCAGACAAAACGCCAACAAAAATTTTTCATTAATGGGAATAATGGGGAACTACTTCGTGGAACCACATATCATTGATAGCACTTTAAATGGGTATAAGTACCTACATTTACTGCAGGAACACCTTAACCTATTAGTGGAAGACGTCCCTTTAAATATTCGAAATAACATCTGGCTTATGCACGATGATGCACCACCCCATTTTAACAGAGCAGTAAGGGTATATTTAAATACATACCACATTTCCCAATAGATGTGGATCGGTCGAGGGACTACTACTTTTTCGTAGCCACCTCGGTATCCCGATCTTAATCCTCTCGACTTTTTTCTTTGAGGCTATCTTAAAAGTTTTGTTTATCAAACTGCTGTAAATGGTGGGGAAGAATTATTAAATCGTATAATTACATACCTACGCCGACATCATTAGAAATGATCAGCACATATTATTTCGAGTACAGCAGAGGTGTTTGAGCAATTTCAGATAATACACTGAAGTTCAAGGTGCACTTATTGAACATCTTACTTAACAGTTCTCTTTTTTCTTTTGATGCTATAGAAACCAAGATTTTTACAAAAATTTTAGTACCTCTTATATCACATTTTTGCTACAATAAATGTATATTGTTAATAAAATTCGGTTTTCTCAAAAACGGTACAAGATATCAACTGGTGTACGGTATACCTTTTTTAGCAATGTAAAAGAGGAATCGAACTACGAAAGAAATATGCCAAATTTGGCAAAGCTGTCAAAAATGTATAAATTTAAGTGGATAATTTCGTCTGCTCCTAAATTTTCCAGGCATATTGAATATCAGTTTAAACTTGGAAAGGAACACTACTATGAGTTATGGTAACGAAGTTATAACTGGAATTTGTTTTTCAACTTCTTTCTTTGAAGGCGAATAATTTCACAACGAAGCCCAATAGGAAAAAATTTTTTTGAAGTACCTACTACAACTATTTTGACCTTCCCTGTATACCCCTACATTTGCGCATAATAATGAATAAGAATATATTCATATACAGAAGTATAATAAAATTTAACGAAAAAATAATATTCCTTACACAAAAAATTGAATATAACTACTTACCCTTGTTACATGCTCTTAAAGTCTTAATTTTGAAATAGTTTATCGTTTGTACCTATATGTACGAAGTAGTGTGCGACTTTTTGAAAATATTTTTCTCGTTTAGTAAAAACATCTGAATTTGTCCTCTTTAAAGAACGAAGTTTTTTCGGATTGTTATACCTTGGCCTATGAACCTGGTCGCTGTCAATTACAGAATTACTTTTCATTTCCCTAGTCTTAGTTAGGAATCTTTGCTCTTGTCGTTTTCGACTAGGATCTATGGAGGTGGATCCGATATTAGAACCCCTAGGCAATGATGATCCTTTTACATCTTCCGTAGTGGTCCCGACACTGTTCACATCCTATGCTTACAAACGTTTCGCCGGTCTTCACTATCGTCATCTGCAGTGGTGACTATGCAAATGCTTCGCAGCGACTGTGCCCTCAGTTTAGCCTAGCACAGCGCAGAGCCCAGCACGAGAACAAGAACCGGTCAAACGTTCCTAGCTCAGGCTAAGAAAGTGAAAGGTAATTCTATAACCACTATATGATGTGTTACCTAATTATCTCTCAATTCCATACAACAAATGTATCTTATTAATTTCTTTTGAAATTGCTATGTTTCTAGTAAAAAGAGAAGATTTCATTTGCTTGTCAAAAAAGTCTTATCTAAGAATCTTTCCCCTACCCTTGTTGTTCTCGGGCTAGGCTCTATAGGGACGATCCCGCTATCAGAATCCCTTCGCAATGATGTTCGTTTCTGTTATTGTTATTAAATCACTCCTCAGACAATGGTGATCACCAGAGGCTTTCAGTAGTGGCTTCTGCTCGCATTCAATGCTTCCAAACTGAGACTAGGTCGCGTCGAAGTTTTTGCAGATATTTGAAGAAACACATTGTAGATTATTACTAATTGAAATAGAATTTTGAAAACCACCAGGCATATTTTTTTTAAATAACAGTAAAGTCATCGTAAGGCAGATGACAAAAGAGCACTGAAGTTAAAAGAGATTTTAATAAAAAATAGAATTCCCTTTTGTTTCGTTATTAGAGAGAAAACATTTTTAATACACCTCACATATTATAAGTTTTTTATGTATTAGTTTTCTTTATGTATTTCATCTTAAATAATATAATAATAATAACTTTACCCCCATTTTAGTCGTAAATATGAACCCAGAAGTGGAAAATTTGTGCGGGAGAGGAGGAGACATTTATATTTATTTTTTTTTAGTATCTCAATAATTGAATATAATTAATGAATTAAGTAAATTTAATCTGTTTTTATGAAAATTGTGTTTGAACAAAATCTTTGGCTTTTCAATTGAACAAATTTAAAACGAATAAAGAATGTATTATGAAGGTTATGTAATTAGGTAATCAGATTGTAAAAATAATTGTATTGTAGCATACAATTTGGTAGAAACCATATTTTGCAATATGTGAAAAATTATATAATATTTCCCTTAAAATAACTATTAAACTAATCCTTTTGACGAAAAAATGTATTAAATTAATATTTAAATTAATTTTCACAATTAACAAAATAGACAGAAAAAAATCTCATATGAGAATAAATAAACTCAATAAAAATTGATCTGTTCTAGCGATTTTAAAAAATCACTCCCTGCAAAGTTATAGAAATATTTTCTTTGAAAAACGACGTGTATTTTGTTAACCGTAGACTTAATCCGCGATGTACGTAAGAACATTTTTTTAGTACGAGATTAACATTCACTAGTAAATTTTTTAGATAAATGTTTCTACTAAATTCCTAATTAATCTTCCATTCATCGATTTAAGATAGGCTAAGGCTTTTTAAGTATATTTACATGTTCCTGATTAAAAAATAAATACTATGTGTATGTATATTACAATAATAGTAGCTGAATTTATATTTAAAATATAATAGTAGGTACTATAATTTATTAATAAGAGGAAATGTTAGAATAGTACACTATTTGAGTCATCGAATTTCTCCACATTATTGAACAAAATGGAACTATAGGGTGAGTGAAATTTAATGTCACACGCTAGTGATAAAATTGAAAGTAAATAAGGTTTTTCTTAAGAAATGCACTTTAAAAAAAGCACAAGCACAAAAATGTATAAACAAAGCTGATTAACACCTCCTTACTTCCTGGGACAAAAATGACAAAGTAAAACGGATAAAACTAAATATTAAGGAGAATGGAGGAAGGTGGTTTGTCAGTAAAAATACGAAATTGAGATTTTACCACCATCTTCTAGACAATGATGGAATCTTTTTATTGCGCTAGTTATTTTAGCTAAGAATTCGGTAGGTCTCAAGTTTTTCAACACCTATACCTTGGTTTAAGCTTGGTGAAACATGCCAACTAAGTCAAAATCATATTTTTGAAAAAAAATACAAATTAATTTGCTATTTTTTTATATTTGAGAAAAATAAAAAATACCTGATTTTTTTAAGCTAGAGGAAATATTTTTTGAAAAATGTCCATACGAGGAATCCTAATTTATTTTCAAAAGTACTATCAGTTACTTTCAAGTCGCCAACATTACACCTTGATAATCCTGTATAAAACAATATATAAATTGTGCTATTATTTTTTATGGCATTATTTAAAAATAGCGAAACCTAGCGCAGTGTTGTAAATAGTCTCTTGTGGGCAATTAATTTATCTGCTTTATAAATATGACATATTTCTCGTTAGGGACGAAAATTTATAAAAATAATTCCGTGCTTGACACATTTAGTTCAACTGGTGTTTACTAATTTCTTTTAAATATTTAAATTCCTTTCTGTGAATTCCCCGTCCATCAAAAAAAGGAATGTTAAACGCAGTTTTCAATCAGTTATAAGAAAAAAGTTAAATATTCAAATTACAAATTTAATTCAGCAGAAACTGTCATTTCCGTTTATAGCCCAGTCATTATAGACATGAAAGAGCCTGTTTNGTTTATCCTCGACGATTTGGCCATACATCTCAGTTTTGGAACAGTTTTACCCGGAACAACTTTCTCGGGTAAAATCGTCGAGCATGAATGAAGTGCATGGGGCCTCTTGGGAATATTCGAGACCGCTTAACTCATTTTTTCTCCAATATTTTTTAAAACTCTTGGATGAACAGGCCGTATGAAAATAGACGAGGACATTAAGTTAAATATCTTATTGCAGTTGCAAGAAAATCCTCATAGCTCGAGCAGATACCTATATTGCTGAGGGAAATGCAATTTCCCAAAGATCAGTTTTGCGTATTTTGAAGAAAGAGAAATATCACCCGTAAAAAATTCATTTAGTACAAGAACTCAACGAAGATGGTCCTAATCGCCGCATCCAATTTTGTGAAACCATTTCAACATTATCCGACCCAACCCATAGTCCATAATATACCAAAACATTTTCAGATATGTTTTCAGATAATTTTGTCTGGGCGCTAAACAACTTAAATTTTTTAAATTGAACACTTATTGCATTTTAGGATTTATCTTTCAGTTCTATTTAATATGAGTTTATATAACATAGTAAATACATTCGTGTTTCAAGTTGAACGCTCAATGTTTTTCAAGAAAGTTTANTTTTAAAATAATACCACATTTACTTTTCCATCTTAGATTTGTGTAGTTCACAGAAAGTTGCTTCAAATCAGAAATTAAAAAGGCATAATTTTATTGTATAAAATATGATTTTGTTAAATGTCACTATTTAAATTACGAGCCAGGTTATTTTGCAAATTTTTAGCACCGTTTTTTGTAAAGAACAAAAAGCTTAAAAAACTCTAGAAAAACACGCATTGTAGCCGTCGTCAAGCAACTAAATATTAAATAGGTAACGTCAAAGTCAGTTGAAACTGGTTTACCTTGTTCACTACTACTATTTTTTATTATTTAGGACAATGCAATTACTTAACTAGATGGCGCATCTAACAGAATCGCAGCAAATAGAAAGTCTAATTTATTTGGGACACTGTTGCAAAGCCAGAACACAACAAGAAGTTTGTGATATATTCAATAACAAGTATCCAGATCATCCAATCAATCAAGCCACTGTAAGCAAAATTGACAAGAAATTTCGAGATTCTGGTCACATAAAAGATATCTCCAAAACAGGCCGTATGAAAATAGACGAGGACATTAAGTTAAATATATTATTGCAGTTGCAAGAAAATCCTCATAGCTCGAGCAGATACCTATATTGCTGGAGGAAATGCAATTTCCCAAAGATCAATTTTGCGTATTTTGAAGAAAGAGAAATATCACCCGTATAAAATTCATTTAGTACAGGAACTCAACGAAGATGGTCCTAATCGCCGCATCCAATTTTGTGAAACCATTTCAACATTATCCGACCGCAACCCACAGTTTCATCGGCAAATCCTTTTCTCAGACGAGGCAACTTTCTGTTTGAATGGTATTGTTAACCGCCAAAACTGCAGGTATTGGAGTCAAAACAATCCTCATTGGATGACTGAGGCACATACTCAGTACCCACAGACATTGAATGTGTGGGCAGGCATAATTAATTATCAGGTTCTTGGCTCTTTTTTCTTCGAAGAAAATCTCACGGGAGAAAGATATTTAGCCTTCTTTCAGTTTGATATAATTCCCGCCCTCATTCAAATTTTTCCAAACGCAAATGAACCTGACATGCCAAGCGATACTTCGTATTTTCAACAGGATGGCGCGCCACCTCATTTTGCTCGACAAGTCCGAGGTTATTTAAACGAATGTTTTCCTGGGTGTTGGATTGGGAGACGGGGACCAATCGAGTGGCCTTCGAGATCACCTGATCTCACTCCTTTGGATTACTTCTTATGGGGTTATTTAAAATCCAAAGTTTATATAAATCCACCTCAAAATATCGAGGACTTAAAAATCCGAATCAGGCAGGAAATTAGGAATATTGACAGAAACGTACTAAATAATGTTCAAGGTGAGTTTGTACATAGGTTTGGGTATTGTCAAGCAACCAATGGATGGCAATTTGAACATTTAATTTAACTCTGTTTGAATTAGTTTATAATCCTGAATTTTTTGCAAATTTTTCTTACAGTAGCTTGAATGATTGTATGATTTGGATATTTGTTATTGAATATTTCACATTATTCTTGCTGTGTTCTGGCTTTGTCAGTTTGTACCAAACAAATTAGAATTAAGAATTAAATTCATTAGCTGTGCTTAAATATTTGAAAAACACAAAATGTACTTAATAGAAAGTACACCAGTTCCCACTGACTTTGACGTTACGGTCATTACGTATCGAGAGTAATTTTTGAAAATTTTCCATATTCTATATTCAGACGTCATTATCTAGAAAACGGTTAAAGATAGATATAGGTTATGTTACATAAAAAATGATCAGAATTCCATGGAGAATTGAACAAAAATACAAAAAAGTGGGGTTTCCATTTAAAAAAGTTGGCCTTGATTTCATAACTTTTCTTGGGCCACTCTGTATAAATGAAAATTGCTTCAGAAAATGCGCAACTAAAAATATAATTCGACGGGTCCGAGCGATTTTTCAAATAGCGAACATTTGATTTTTAAATAAATATATTCCATCCTTTTGCCGCTCACGGTATTTTAATGAAAAAAAAAATGAAAATTAATAAACAATTATTGTTCTAAGACTTTTGAAAATCTTATTCTAGTTTCTTTTCTTCTCTTCAGTGTATTCAAATTTGTGTTTCTGTAAAAAATTTTACAGTTTATTGAAATAAAAGAACACAAAAAGTAATTAGTTCAACAATTTCCGAACTATGAAACTGGAGGTTAAGTGATTTGACTGGTATTTTTATTTGTTATGTGCCTTGTCCATGGTGTTCCATGCACTGCCCTATGTCGTCCCGATCCTTCATTTTAGCCATTTTTGTGAACCATTCGTTGGAATTAGGAAACATGTATACAACTAATATAAATACCAGCCAGAGGACTCCAGTTTCAAAATTTCAAAAACCTGCGTACAAAAAGCATTTTTCTTAGTTATTCTATTAGAAGAGATGTACAGAACTTTTAAATCTTCATATACAGACAAAATTTTTAATTGTCATTATTAACAAAATATTTCCCTAAAAAATTATTGATATTCTTCAGAAGAAAACAGGTTTTTAAAACAATTTGGTCACTTAATGATTTACTTCTAGCGATATGAGATTTTGTATAACTATTTTAGTTTATAAAAAATTTCTTTAGCTTTCGCAGAATTAGTTTTTTTTTTCGCCGTATATAGAATGTCTTAGCAATCCCCATTGTTCCATACCTACTTACTAATTTCTGAGAAAGATACCGTAAACAAAATTTACTTCAACATAGTTTTGTCTGGGCGCTAAACAACTTTAATTTTTTAAATTGAACACTTATTGCATTTTAGGATTTATCTTTCAGTTCTATTTAATATGAGTTTATATAACATAGTAAATACATTCGTGTTTCAAGTTGAACGCTCAATGTTTTTCAAGAAAGTTTAGACTGCATTAATATTGTTCTTTTGACTAGTAAAAGACATTTATTCTTAAGGAGTCCCCTGTCGGATAATTTAGACTTAGTGGCTTCATACAATTGGTTTATCCTCGACGATTTGGCCATACATCTCAGTTTTGGAACAGTTTTACCCGGAACAACTTTCTCGGGTAAAATCGTCGAGCATGAATGAAGTGCATGGGGCCTCTTGGGTATATTCGAGACCGCTTAACTCATTTTTTCTCCAATATTTTTTAAAACTCTTGGATGTTGATTTAAATGGTTTAAATTCTTTTTTACCAGTATAAGACTTTTATATATATCTCCAACAGTGTTTTGAACATATTAATAAATATAGTCGTATAGATTAAACTCTTGAAGTGGAAATGAACAGTTTTCTTCGTTCAGAAGACTTAAAATTAACGAAAACACCAAATTATTCAAAAATTGTTGAATAACTCGTAAACAAATCATTTTAGACATGAAAATGTTACATAAAGTTACGAAAGTGTTAAACGAATTATTTTTATACAATTGAACTTAGTATTATTGCAGCTAAAATTAACACTATTGCCATTATTGTTCTACATATTTATGTTAAAACATCGATTGAAACAGTTCATGATATATCACGTAGCTGAATACATAAAAACGATGTTGTCAAATGAGCGAAATAGCTCAGTTCAATTAATATGAAAATATTAATTTAAGTGTCCGTCAAAAATAATGTGTTCCGTAAATAGGTTTATACTTTTCTACGACGCATGGAAGTAGTATGTTCGTTTGATTTAGTGAATAAGTATTACTCAGCAGAGTAAGTACAACTGTACCCAATTATTTCGCGATAAATGCTATTACAGTAAAGTAAATTGTAAAACCAATGGTTGAAATACACAGATATTACGTCTAATTATTGACGAAGTTTTAGGAGAAATTAGGGCATCTGCGGGGCAGTGCTCACAGATCTAAGAAAATGTGCCTCAAACAGAGATAATTTGTTACTTAAACACTTAAACTATTATAATACGGCAAAATAAAATTGAATGCTAATGATAAATAAATAATTTTCATATCTGAGAAACAAAACTTACAAATTCAAAATTTGTGGCAAAGGTAGAACTTATTTTGACTTATTTTTAACTTATAAAGCTAATGGTTAAACATTCCAAAACCATAGTACACTTCCATAGCACATTTATTAAATTTGCTATAGGAATGGCATTATCTTTAATCTACAACTAAATAAAAATAATTTTTCCTCTTTCCCACTGAAACAGGTACCTACCTAGAATGAATAGTTTTTCATGTAGAAGTACATATTTTCTCTTTTCCATCTAAGAAGGGGAAAATTCGATTTCCACATCAAAAGCTACCCAAACACATTTTTTTAAAGGCAGCCTACGTGATAGAATTTCTTATTTTATTTAAATATTTAAATCATACATTTAATTAGAATTATATTTCTATATTTCACAATTAGCAAAATAAATTCATTTGCTCGCCTCGGAAACACTTCGTTTTCGAAAAAACGGTATTAAAATTAAAGAAAAAAACATATTTCTTAAGTTACAATGAATTTATTATATCATTAACGATGAACCCATCAACAAAAAAATCACAACAATCAATATGCTGCTGTGTCAAAAAAGGATTTGGAATTTATCAATAAAAACAAAAAATGTTTTTTGTCTCCTGCAAAATAGGTTCCATTTGAAGCAATGAAAAACCCAGTTGTCAAAGCACTTTTGAAATGCATGGTACCGATATGGACTTCAACTTCTTCAGCAATTTTTGTTTCAGGAAAAAAAGAAAAGTCAGCAGGGGCCATATCCGGCGAATTCGGTGGCTGCCGGATGACATTCGTTGAGTTTTTAGTCAAACATTCATTCGGAATTATCGCTTTGTGCGATGGTGCATTATCGTGATGCAAAATCCAAGAATTGTATTTCCATAAATCTGGTCGTTTGCAGCAAATACTATCTGTCAAACGCCTCATAACGCCCAGATGTTCTTTGTTGACTGTATCTCCATCCGGAAGGAAGTCTGTATGAACAACATCACGATAGTCAAAGAAAACAGTTAACGTGACTATGATTTTTGATCGAGTTTGATGTGTTTTTTTTTTGTTTCGGCTCATTAGAAAAGCGCTATTCCGAATCCTGGTGACTCGTTTGCATGTTGCATAATGATGAATATAGAGTTCGAATTCGTTCAAGCATGCCTTCAGCAACATGTTTTCGATGCTGTTTTTGAAGAAAATTCAGCTCTTTTGGAATCAGCCGTGCTACGACGCATTTCATATCCAAACCATCAACTAAAATGGTGCGAATTGATTCGTGACATATGTTTAGTTCATATGCTAGCTCTCTCAAACTATAGTGACGGTTTGTAAGCACCGTTTCCTTCACTTCGTGTTTTCTTCAGTTGGAGACGTTGAAGAACGACCAGAACGTGGCAAATCATCAATCACTTCTCGATCATGTTTGAACCATTCGTATACTTGAGTTTTTAATAAAACTGAATTACCGACGTCTTTCCCAACATTTTCAACGATTCAGCAAAAGAAATTGCGTTGGTACCACAAAATTTTAGCCAAACTCTTTGTTCAATCACATTATCCATAATAAAAATCGCGGAACTTCGCGTCAGATTAGAATACTCGTATAGTGCTATCAACTTTCTATTAAAAAAGAAATTTAAACCTACTTACGCGGATACTTTTTTGACAGAAATAGAGGTTTTTTATACTTAATTCTGATGTTTTTTCTGTTGCAGAAATTTTGTATAGTACCCTTTCTTTTTAAACTCTCTTCTTCTTTAGTTTCATTTTTGTTTAGTTCTATTTTTTTATTTAACTTTTATTATAGTGGTAGGGATGCATTTATAACTATTGTCTGAGATTATATGCTACTTACGTACCAGAGGGATTAAATTTTATTTAGGTAACATTTAACTACGCATGTAGGTGTATAGGACTAAACTTTTTTTATTACTTATTTATTTAGTATGTTTCCTCTCTTTTTTATAGATCTATTAAAAACCTTGAAGGCTACAATAATGCGTGTATGCAGTAGGGTGCGTGCTACCCTGTATTAGCGTGATAGAGGTTGATAAGGGATTCCCTTTAAAAACTTGTGTCATGCAGATATAATTAACATATAATATTAAATGATAAGAGTTTATAGTTTTATAACAACACCAAGTGTTTGATATTCCACTCGCACTATGAAAATATAAATGTTTGCATTTTTACGTATTTTTTATAAACCAGGAATAGGAATTAAGATATTATCTTGATAGGTACTTCGGAATACTTCTACATAAAATTCCTACAGTATTTACTGTAGAATGGAAATAGGCAATTTACATTAAAATCGAAAAGGTTAATTTTATGATGAAATTATACATTTTGAAATGAAGTAGATAATTAAAAACCATAAAATATTTTAAAATTAGTCAATTCAGCTAGATGGAGTAAATTATTATCTTTATTACGAGTATGTACATACAAAGAAACGGTAACTGTTTTTTCTATAAGTTGATTACAGCGCCTTATGTTAAAGTTATTCCTTTTCAAGAATCAGTGAGATCTCTTTGAGCTTAGGTACATCATTTGAAAAAACCTTTATGTAACAAACTATGCAAATAAACTTTGAAAATTAACAAAAATCTGTCTTAACATCGACTAAATAGACGACTTTCATGTAACAACCTAGTAAGTAGGTAGTAAAGTGAGTTTCTTAGCAAAAAGTATTTAAAAATAATATTGAAAATTCAAAAGTACAAAAATGAAGTATATCACCAAGTAACCCAGTGAAAATAGGCAAACGGCTATCATTTTAGTTCGAAATACTAAGAGTTTTATTCCATGCAAGCATTGCAAGCCCGCTGTGTTAATTTGTGCTGCTTGCCTGGAATAAAACTTCTTCTAAAGCAATTCTGTTGAGAACACTGGCATTGAGCGTTTCGTTTCAGTTCAATCAATTTTACAACTCTTTTAAAACAGTATCAATCCCGAATAACTCGGGATCAGGAAAACTTACTCCCGAAAATTTCGGGACTGAAAAACGGTCGGGATCCCGGGATAAAATCCTCTAGTTCTGACTAGTGGCATTAGAGTATATTCATCAGAACGATATTTCGTCAGATCATGCACCCACTATAATCGTGGCCTTAGACACTTCTACCGCCGGAAATAGGTTTTGTTCAATGTTCACGTAGGACACAGGATAAGTATACTTTATATCAAACTTCACCATTTATTTCAACTTTCCGAAAATGTTTAAAACATCATGATTTCACATTAATCATATGAATTTTATTGGGTAAAAAAAATGTTATGGATTATATCAGAGAAGCACAAGTGTAGATTTTAGAGGACGTTAAAACTAAGCAACCAATTTTGAACTATTAATTCCTTATTTTAAATAGAACACTGTGTGTTTTACAATACCCATGAAACCTATATACTAAAATTTAAAGTACAGTAAAATAAGGTACGAATATAAAACAATAAGATCACTTTAGAATTATTCAGTTAATATTTACTTCTGGTATAACCAGTAGTACTAATTAGATACAAACCTATTTATCGAACAGAATATTTTGATTAACCGCTGGATGTAAACAAAGGACCCCGTAACTATCCTTATGGAAAACTGGTACCGATGGAATGGTACGAAACTTTGCCAAATGATAGTCCTCAATGTGTCGATCAAAAAAGTCTATGAGACCTAGGTCTGAAAAACTACTGTTCTGAAGCTATAGCCTTCTGAAGTTATCGAATCTACGTACTCGATGACCATCAAGTCAAGTTTTCTGAAGGTGCTTCAGCTATTTTCTGAAGACTGAGATATGCTGATGACGGATGTGTTCAGCATGCGTAAAAACATAAGATGTCGCTCAAGCAATACGTGTCGCTATCGCTGTTCTTCAGTAGGTGCTTCACCGATTTTCTGAAGACTGAAGGATGATACAGCTATTTTGACCACGGATTTGCATTCACCACACGAAAATACATCAAGAAACAGCCAGCTTGTCCCTTTATAAAGAAATATTTGCTATTGCTATGTCTAGTAAGTAGTTAGAATTTAAAAGATTTTAAAATCTATGTATAATTGAAGACTTAAATATTTAAACTTCAGCTGACTTAGAGAATATAAATGAAATCATATAATACACTTTAACTTTTCAAAGTTTATTCTGTTTCTTCACTAGACTGTTCAAATATCCCTAGGGCCTGGAGAAAAATATTTATTTTATTTTATTTCTCTTTTTAATAGAATGACTAGTAAAATATTTTCTATTTAGCGTGGATTTTTAGTTGAGAAATTTATCATATTAGGTTGTTCAGTTGATCCTCAACTTTTGATATTTCTTTTACAGCATTTTTTCAATCAAAGATTTTCTCTTCAGGACAGTTTTGAAAATTATATTTCTGAAGATGGTAGCCATTTATAGCACACAACTTATTTCATTCTTGTTTTTAATGAATGATTAAAATCGGTGGTATGAATCTCTTCTGCATTTGTATCAATTCAATTTTTACTGCCAACATCTGTTGTAATTTATTTTTATACTAGTCTTGTATTATTTCTTTCCTACAAGCAACTTTGTTCAGAGTTTATCTCAAAGCCTCAGATTTCGTTAGCTCAGAAGCCAGAATTTAGTTTAACTGATACCAATAACCTTGTAAGACCAAAACATATGCATTTTATTTGTTTCTCATTTTCCTAATTTCCTTCTTCGTGCCTTCTTTTTTTATATTTCTAAGTTTCTCACCGTCAACATCATTTCACATTAGAAGATGTCTACTAATTTTATCATTTCATTAGCTAATCTCCATTATATGATAAATCCTCAGATGGAGGTAATCACAATAACTTGTTCTCGCATTCTTCTCCGCAACAGGATCTATTAAAATTATGGCTATAGAATTTACATCATTGCGTTTAGTTGGTTAAACTCGATGAACAAAATTCAGCGGAAAAACTCGTTGCCGGATTTCCTAAACTTTTTAATAGGTGATANAAAAACCACTTTTCCATAATTTTGACCATTGTTTTAATAAAGTTTCCCAACTAGTCTCGAGTTGATTTTTTGATATTTTGTTTATAAAACGTTTCTGAACAATATTCCGCAGAGAAACTTCTAATAGTATTTTTTTTCCCGAAAAAAAGCTATAATGATTGGCCTATTAGTTACCGCTCTGTAAAATTTAAACTTCTAAATAATTATCTTAATTAGCAGGGATCCAAGAAATTTCATGACTTCATAAACTATAAAAAAACGATCTATTAGGGAATATCTTGTGTAGATTTGTACAGAGCTTTTTTTTTGTTTATTGGTGTATTCTGTAACCTGCGGAAAGATTGATTTTAAAAATTAACTAAATAAATACTCATAATCATTTACTGATTATTTTGGCACAAGGAGATATTTAATTCATTCTGTAGCAAAACACCTAATGCCGACCCTGTCGCTCGTGACAGCCTCGCCTGCAAAAACCACCGATAGGAGGCCGGCAGGCGAAGAAACGTTCAGTGCGTCTATATACCTAACCTATGTACCATGTGTGTGTAATATAAGTTTAGAAAATAAAGGAGTCAACTTATTTCTAGCACCCGACCTATTTATTAATCTTACAATTCTTAATTTTCGCAGCCTCAAACAATATTTGCAAATAAAACATTTGCGTCTACAGCTTTCAGAAAATGCACACAGTAAAAGTTCAAAAAACATAACAGTATTTATTATAAATATCGTCGAAGCCAACAATATAAGTAATAAAGTCTATTTAAATTCAAGCTCAAATTTGAACTTATTGAAGTGAAAGATCAGACAATTACATTTCTATCGGTTTTGCATAAAAAAATTCGAAATGATTTTTTTTTTCAAATTAGTGTTGTTGAAATAAAAGTATGTCTACTAACTGAAAGCCTAATAATTTTATCAAAATGACTCGCTACAACCTGTAGAAATAAACGAAAATTGCCAAAACTATATTATTTCCTGTCAAAACTATGTTATGTTAAATTTATTTCAACTTAGATTTACCAATTAAATTGACGATTAACTATCTAATTGATAATAACTAGCAATTGCAAAACATAAGCATTAATTTTTAATTATCTTCAATTTTTAATTGAAACATTGTAAATCTCCTTGTTTAAAAAAGCACATTAATAAGTTTCCAGTGCCACTATCTCTAATATGAAGTTATTATGGATTCGAATCAAGGATGATACGTATACGATTAAAACAAATCTCTCTCACTTTATTGTATGTAAATAATCTTGTAGCGAATTTTAAAGACATGCAATGTTATCTTTACATACCACATCCATACAATTAAATGAACAAAATACATCTGAAATTGAATAAAACAATTTTAATGAAAGAAGTACCATGTGTAGTATCTGTTATTAGATATAAAATTTCTGAAAACACATTTTGCAGTTATGCATTATGCAATTATGCGTGGAATGTTTAAGGCCCGTGAATTATTTCCCATGTATAATATAATAGAATATTAAAGCTACTGGTACAGTAGATAAAAGCTGGAAAAATATGCGAATATGAATATGTTGAGCTGTCATGCCGGAGAATTGATCACTTAGTCCCTACTGTACAAACTTGTGCTAAACGAAAATGAACAACGATAAAACTAGAAATATGCAGCACGAAACAATTCGGTGGTTTGGTCTGAATCACAAAGGCTAGTTTTTACGTGCAATCTATTTTCGACAGTTTTATATTAATCACTTAATAACATTTTGATTTGTTAGTTTCCAATTTCCCTAAAATAGTTTTCGTTCCTTTTTATGAAAATGTAGGATAGTTTTTGCACGCTTAGGTATTTTGACACATTTACTGAATTTGTTGAAATATTTGTAAAAGACGTTTACAAATTAGCGATAGTAAATAACCTAGCAGGAGGCGGTAAGTAATCAAATGTAGAATTTTAAAACTAAGACCAAATAAAAATTACAAACAACAATTTCCTCGAGAATTTGGATGTAAAATCTTGTTTGAAAATTCCTTCAGCTACAAAGGACGAACCTTGCCTTTTAAGGACTAAAATATCTATTCTTGGTTTGTCAGAATAGTGACAGAACTCCTTCGGAATGCGTGTCTGGTATAGAGGGATCCGGTAATTTTAAGCACTATGCAATTTCACTTGACCAACTTCCTATGGTATTTCTACCTTCCCATCTCGCATTGCTAAGAATAAGTAAGCTGGCTTTACCTGTTTTGATCGTAGCATTAGATATTTTTTATAAAATTCCAAATAATTAACTGTCTCGTTTCCTTGACTAATTACATGCCCCTGCTATATCAAATATCATTCCTATTTTTATACATATTTTTTTTTCATTTTATGTCCAATATTTTTCATCATAAGAAAAGCAATTAACGTAGCATAATATTTTGAAATATCAACAACTTTATGCAAAAATATTGTGGCCTTGAACAGAGAGCAGCAGCCCCTAAGCTTTCTGGAGTCTCTAGGATTTCATTTCTTGAAACAAAATAAGCCAGGATATGTGATGTGTGATATTTTCAAAATTTTTCTTGTTACTTCACGCTGCAAATAGCTTGAAGATTTTCTCATATCTCTCTTTGGACTTCTCGGGAATTATAGCTGAATATCCTACTTGTCAAGCATTTTCTAAGTCCGAATTGTCACTTTCTTGAATCATAACTTACAAGAAGCTTAAGTTGTGGCAAAAATATTACCTTGGAGAAATTTCTAATGACAACAGATGTCACTTGACAATAAATATTCGGTCTCATGGTAATGAAAGCGAAAATTTTCATGTTGGCTTTTTATTTTTAAAATGTAAATTTTTTTAGTTTTAATTAAATTTATTCTATATTTAAGCGTACAAAGAACGTCATAAGCACTGCGGTCATTAATCGTCTTACTGGTTACGAACATATTGGAGACATATCCTCAATCGGTACAGAACACTTACAGACTCTAAAATTTAATATACACTGTGCGGTAGTAAGCAGTTTCCGCACGTACGCTGTAATGTAAAAAATAAAGTGAAATAATACGTACAAAAAAATGAAATAATTAAAAAAAAGAAAATGAAAGAAAATATATTTTTTTAATTAATTATATCAATGTCTATGTCTACACATCTATTTTAATTGAATTGTTATTGTCTATTTTATTATATGATACAGATTCGCTAAAAAATGTCTTAGCAAAGGAGATTGTCAATTATNACTATTTTAGAAGATTTTTTGCCTCTTACAAAAATTTGATATCGTTTATAGATTTCGAGTAAAATTGGCATTTTTTATACATTAAATATAGGCAAAAATTCCGATTACCAAAAAATTATTTATAACTGCAGCCTCAAAGCAGGGAATAATAATTTATTACATTAAAAAAATAAATTAACTACGCATTTTTAGTCTTAGTATTATCAATCAATAAAATAAATTAACACTAGTAATTCAAATAAACAATATCAACTAATAATATATTAAAGTCAACATTAACATTTTAAATAAATCTAAATTGATATTTGTAATCACATTAAAATAATATTACAGTAGATGCTTAAAGTGACTTCCTTGTTCTTGAACGAAGGCATTAATTCTTCTCAGGAAATTCAAATGAATTTTATCAAATAATTGTGCATTACCTCTTATAACATTAATATAAGTTTGTATTCTTTCCCATAATTCGTTTTCTGTATTTACTGAAAAGATATAAACTGTGGTCCTCAATGCTCCCCAAAGGAAATAATTACATGGGTTTTGGTCCGGGGAGCGAGGTGGACATTTTAAAAGGGCATTATTTCCTCTACCTATCCACCTGTTAGGATAGTGCTCATCTAAGTATTGCCTTGCATGAAAGTCGTATTTATTTATAGTGTTATCGGTAACTCTTCAGGTAGGTAACCTCGTTTGGAGAAATTCAAAATAATTTTCTGCGTTCAATGTAGCAGGTAATGTAACAGAACCAATTAAAATACTACCAATAATACCAGCCCAAACATTAATCTTAGATTCATGTTGGAACCGTCTTTTACTGATTCCATGTGGAGTTTCATCACAATAAACATGTTCATTATGTAAATTAAGAATACCCTTTCTAGTAAAAGCGGTTTCGTCTGTAAACAGGATTTTCTTGTGGATATTATAGTCTCTATTTCTTAGTTCCTGAATACATTACCTGAAAGCAAGACGTGACAGAAGATCTCTTGGTAGGTAAAAGTTATTGAACTGATTGAAGGCGGAATGGATGTAATAACTGATCTTTTGATACTCTATTAACGGACTTTTTGAAAGCCAACCTTTCCCGTTACACGCATTGAACTTACTTGCGGAATTTCTTCGACCCTTTCCAAAATTTGTTCCTCCAGCTTAATAGTTCTAGCCGTACGTTGTCGACGATTTAATGTTACAGGTAAAAAACGTCATGTTTCCCGAAGACGTCTATCCACATTAGCAAATGTTTTGTAATATGGAATTCTTCGATTAGGAAATAAATTTTTCAGCATAGGTTCGAACACTAGCACAACAATTTCCTTCACAATAACTCAAAACTAGTAAAATATCAGGTTGTTCAGCAAAAGTATAAATTGCAGACATAGTAAAGAAGATATTAAAAAACAAACTAAGCTAAAATTAAATTACACCTAGCTTGACACTGAACCTTATAATTAATTATTGTTATGAATTTGTTTCTTTGTTATGTGGCACCTCGTACTAGAGTGATCTAATTACACAGGTCAACATTTGATCTAAGAATAATTCTTAAAATGATTTTATATTATTTTATGTGTAAAATATGCCAGTTTTACTTGAAATCTATAAACGATATTAAAATTTTGTAAGAGGCAAAAAATCTTGTGTGTCACTGGCGTGCACACAAAAAAGATACGGCGCACAGGTACTAGAAAGAGAACATCCTATATATGTATTCTCACCAAATTCTATATTTACATTTCTCTTATATAAAAAAATATGTGGGCCAAATTTGAAGTTTCTAAGAATAATAGTTTTCAAATTATTTGAAAAAAACTAGGTTATCTATTCTACATTTAGAAGACTATATCACAGTAGGCGTGTACTTTTGTATATAGGTAAGTTAGGCCAAATAGTCTTATTTTCATCCAAGGAATCCTTTTCAGGAATCCTACACCATGTGTAGGTGCGTTATTTTCCACAGCCAAAGTGGTTTTCAGCATGGGATAGTAGCATCAAAGGGAATAAGAGTTTTTGGTTCTAAATTGTCAGCGAAATAAGGAGTAATACAAAATAATACATTCATTAATGTTTAGTGCTTTTCTTTGACACACTATTGCGTAAGGTGTTATATTCTTTTCTATGCCTTGTCCTAGAGTTTTTCGGTAGTAAATTTTCTGTTGTCTCTTTCACTATTTCTGATATCTTTTTTTTTTCAAAATACACAATAATGGATACAAACTTTCTTTATATTAATGATAAAGATAGCTACCATCAGATTGAAATTTGCAGACCATTTCAAAAGGCTACAGTGGCGTAACATTTTTGAAAGGTCATTTTTAAAAATCAAACAAATGTTTTTAAAATAAAGTATCTAAATTAATTTTTTAATTTTCCTCCTGATCTCGCTCTGATAGTAGATTTTGAATTGTTATAGGATGTATGTGCGTGCATACTAAACCATCAGTCAGTTTTTATAAGTAGTGTGCCTACAAATAGATAGTAACCCTAAACGTCTCGTGTTAATATTTACCGTTATCAAAATGCAAATGTCCATTAATTCCATTGTTAAAAGCAGATTACCCGCTATGCAGAAATAAGTTGATTAACTAGGGCTAAAATTTGACAAAATTCCCAACAGCTTCCCATATAACTTAGGTTAACACTCGTATTCAAATTTTCTTCTCGGTTTATCTCATACTAATATTAAAAAAGATATAAGAAAAGAAATCGGAAAAATATCTCTAAAGGCGGCTATAAATATTAAAAAAAAATATTATGCCTAAGAGGGATAATTCTAAAAAGAAGCAATTAAAATTTCTAAATTTTACAAATAAATTAAATTGGATAAACGCAAATGATCAGTAAGAGATTAATTAGTTTTGTCCAATTAGAAATATCTCACACTGTAACACATGACACATAGCAGAAATATCAAATTAAATACATAATGTAAAAAAATAGTCACAAATAAATAATTTTAAACATAATTATCTAATATTGAAAAAATAACTGGCTCACTTTAAATTTTCAAAATGTGTCTAAATTAGATGCACAGTATCCCCAAGTGGCAATTATATTTAAAATAGACCTATTAAGTTACGAGTTATTTAATGATTTATCTTCTGGAATATCAAGTTTCAAGTGATTCTCCGTAATACTCTTAAGTGGAAAAAATTCCATCAGCAGACTGTTTATAAACAATGTAACTATTTCTTTATCCTTATTGTCTCCATTTAACAAATTTGATAATCTTGCGATTATGGTTTTTCGCCTTTACAAATATTGAGTTGGGATACCCTTAAATGGAAAATTTAAAAACGAAAACTAATTGTAAGACTAGACATTGCGGATTACAATTAAAAAATATTTTGTCACTTCCGATTGAATCGGAAATTTCTTTTTGAATAGAATATAAACAAATTCTACCAGAAATCCATAAACGATATCAAAATTTTGTAAGAGGCAAAAAATCTTCTAAAATAGTGCTTATTTTTAAAAATATAAATTCTGTCGTCATTGGCGTAAAAAAGTTACGGGATAGCCAATGGCGCACAGGCACTAGAAAGAGAACATCTTGTATATGTATTCTCACCAAATTCTATATTTACATTTCCCTTATATAAAAAAATATGTGTACCAAATTTGAAGTTTCTAAGAAAAACAGTTTTCATATTATTTAAAAAAAACTATCTGTTATCTGTTCTATATTTAGAAGGCTATATCTCAGTAGGCGTGCACTTTTGTATATAGGTAAGTTAGGCTAAATAGTCTTGTTTTCATCCAAGGAATCTGTGGTCAAGCGTTGTCCATCCTTTTCAGGGACACCCTGTAGAGTAAATTGAAACTGCCTAGTTTTTTTTTACTTCTTATCTGAACGGCATATATTGCAATATAGTTGCATAAGTGAAAATTGATAATGGTCAAAGTGATATGCCACAATAACTTTCAACCATTTCAAACAGATAAGCACTTAATAGATGAACAAAAAAAATCCATGTTTACTTCACAGTGAATAGATGTTCCTTCAGACACATTTATTTTCTTCATTACTTTTTCTTTGGCTAATATGATTACAATTTATTAATTTTTAAATTATCCTTCATTTTACATTAATAGAGTGCTCCTCCAATACTAATTTCATATTTTTAAATTGGAATAAGAAATTTGTAGCTAGTACCGACATAGTTATCGCAACATTATATTGAGGAATCATAGGACATATTTACCATATGGTATAATTGATTTCATTTAATAACATACATTATAAAATTAACCTTCTCTGGAATCTGGAATTTAGGGAGGGTAGCTTAAAAGCTACAGCACTTAGGCCCCATTGGGCCCCTTGTACTTCCTCCTGTTAGGAGATCAATCTACCTGAGCCGCTAACCAACCTATTACAGAGAAAAGGGTGACGACGTTGCTCAGGGCTATCTCTCGAATATAGGCCATATAAGGCCAACGTTCTCCCAACACGGATTCTCTTATTGACGAGGCGGCAGTCATTCGCATAGCACATGTAGTACTGTCTCGTCTTCCTGTTCACAACTCCTACAAAGAGGTGTTTCACACTTCCTCATGTTGTGAAAGTGCTTCCTTAGCCAGCAGTGTCCAGTTTGAATACCTGTCAGTAGGCGAAGATTTGATCTAGACATGGCGAAGTATTTTTTGGCTGTATCCTTGCTGGGGTATTATAAGAACTCCTTAGCGAAATGAGAGCTATTTGTATCATCACATCGTTTCATAAACTCTCTGTGGGTGTTTTCCTTAATAATGCCAATAAGTGCTGACAGTGGAAGTACACTGGATGGATCAGGTCCAAAAATATTGAGACAGGATGCACTCTTGGCTAATTTGTCAGCTTCTTTATTGCCATTGCACCGCTCAAGTCCTTTGACCCAGCATACAGATCTACTGTTAGAAAATGAGGCCGCGACCAGTGCCTGGTGGCATTCCCATACTTCTAGTAAATACTTACTACATACTAATACATACTATCTTATAAATTAACCTTCTATTTTCTATGGTATATTTTCTTTTTAAACTATAATAAGTCCTACTCACGCAACAAAAAGCATAGGAATTTATTCTAAAAAAATCTATTGTTTAGAGCCTTAGTTTCTAAAAATACAAACACTGTAATTTAGTTGTTTTTGTAGGTTAGAAACGGCTTTGCCCAACATTTTTATTTACACCCTATAAAATTTTCTTCATAATGTGACAATAAATCAACATTTTCATGTTTTAAGCTACTCCTGAATTTATTTAACCACTTTTAAGAAAAACTGATACCTACATGATATTTACAACAATAGATCGTATCTTTTCTTCAGTTATTTCCTCCATTACTTAGTGGTCCAGTTACTTGGAGTCCTGATTTGACTGTCACGGACATGTACGGTAATGTTAAAAATCAGATATACAGGCGATGAGATCATGAGGAAGAATGGAGAATAAATATTTCAAAAGTGATAAACTCAATACCTCCTAACTTGACTTAATCTGCTACTCAGACCATGTATGAACGAGTGCACATGTGTATAAATAGTATTGGTATGCACTTCGAATATTTGTGATAAAATTTAAATTTACCTGATTTGAATTTTGTTTTGCTTTATCTGTTTTGTTCGTTGCTCTTGTTACTGTTATGTAAATCAATAAAAGTATTCAAAATAAAAAATATTAAATTAATTTATTGAAAAACTTCAAATGTTTCACATGGCTACTTGACTTTTTTATTAAAATTATAATTACATATATTCAATATCTTGGTAATTTATTTATGAAAACTATATAAATTATCCATAGCTATAAAGATAATTTCCCTTTTCTTCTAATGAAACAAAAAGTCGATATGGCGTCCATAACAAAAGTTAACTACCGCTCACTACACTTTCTTAGAGATACTGACAGCAAAAATCGATTCCTCACATCATTTTATGTCAGACTACACATTTTTGTCTTAAAATTCTGAAAAACAAGTGAAATACGACTAAAAAAAGAAATGGCATAAAATCAGTTTCGGAACTATTCGGAATCCAAAACATCCGTGATAGCACATTTTTCGTCAATTAACTATTTCTGTAACTCTTTAAATAAGCGAACGACAGCTCACAAAATAACTACTTCTATCTTATATTTTTTTAAAAACCACAATTTCTATTAAATTTACTAACTCCTCTGTATATCACACATTTTCCCTCGAAGATTGACACTCAAGGCAAAGGGTTGGAAAGCATGTATTAGCCAACTAAATATACAAAGAGGTAATCTGATGCAATTGTTTCGTGCAGTTAATCTGCACCGTCCAGTGCTTGACCAGCTGCCAGCTTAATGCAATATAGAAACAACATATTCCATCCAAAAGGGGTAAAATAATATATACATTTATTTAAGTGCATTTAATGTAACAAGTAAGGTGAAAAGATTTGTACTACCGTTCGAAATGACAAATTATACAGGATGTCGGAATTGACCATACATCAAAGGTAACTTTCTTATGTGAAAATAAAACAATTTAATCAAATTACTACTTCCCTAAAAAGTTGCGAACCCTCAAAAGAATATTTTGTTTATTTTTTTCATATTCGTTACTTTTCAAAGTATTTCAGTGAAACTTGGTATACACATAAACAAATAGTAAGAAGAATCGAAAAAGGTTTTTTCATTTTCGTTATTTTTTGAATTAGATATTTCAATGAAACTTGGTATACACATGAACAAATAGTAAGAAGAGTCGAGAAAGCGAGTGACATTTTTCCTATCGAGAAATAGAAACATTTTCATCTCTGCAGATTTGTAAAAAATCTGAGTACGCCAATGGCTTCCTCATAAAAAATAGGACAAATAATGTTTAAACTTTTTTCTTCTATATTTAATGACAACAGAAACAGACGGGTTAGTAATGTAAATGGGCAATTTTTCAAAAAAAAACTGTATATCTAAAACTAATCAAGTTAGCTAAGATCTTTTGGTACCAGCGAAGTAAACTCAAAAGAAAAAGACGGGACATCGATATCAAATTGTTTGTATCTATCACCGTTTTGGCTGTACCCTATAAAACTATCGAAAATCAACCACCCTATACAGAAATTTATTGTGTGGACAGTTTTAACGATTTTAAATTATAGCAAAGGAATAATACTATACTAAAAATTTACCACATTCATTAACTCGTTGATAAAAGTAATAATAAAACTGGCTCTAAATGGGAACAGATATTAGGATACTCTTGAAGTAACTTCAATTTCTTTAAAGATGTAGTTTTACACTACGTTCTGTTCGAAAGGTAACTTTTGATCCACTGAAGCAAATTACCTACTTCCAGTACTATGTAATTCTAATTTAAAATTATGTATACGTTGAGTCACTCGATCGAAAGCTTTTTGAAAATCAATATAGACTAAATCTACTTACAGATGAAGATATTAGATTCATTTTTTACACACGTATATAAAACATTCACTGGTGCAGTCAAGTAACGAGAAATAACTCGGATCTAAAGATTTCAGTTGGATGCTAATCGTCATATTTGAAAATAATTAAGTTTCAAAATATACAGGTTGTTTTGGAAAAAGATCAGCAAATTCAGATATCAACATAACATAAGTTCTTTCAACCGTGGAACTAGCGTCAATTATTTTTGAGATAGAGGGTGTCAAAGAACCTTTTTAAAATCAAATTTTAGCATATGTTTTCTAAAAAAAAGCATAATGCATTAAAGTTTGAAACTGGTAAGTTTTGGTGAGTGCTAGTACGTTGGTGTTGTTAGTTTTTGACCATTTGCTAGAGCTCGCTAATTACGACCAGTGGCATTTTATTACCTAACTTTTTAAGGTTAGCTTTTGACGGTGTATTATATATTATCGTATAATCGTCACAAACACATTTTTTGGACTCCCAAAGTCAACAAGCTTCTATTCCTTAATGTACAGGGTGTCCAGGTGTAGGTTCCTTACAAAATAAAGCGATTTAATTCAAGTTACCTCGGTACAATGTTGATTCCTTAAAATGTTATCGCCCTTCAAAAAAAATGATTTATTAAATTTTCACCCATACATGTTGACATACACATATAACTTTTTAAAAAAGTAAAATTACCTATAATAATATTCTAAATCGGTCTATTTTCTTCTAAGAGGCCACCCTTAAAATATAATTAATGTCTGAACAACCTGTGTATTATGGAATAGAAGGTAGTTGATTTTGAAACGCTCAAAAAAATTTACTCAAATGTTTACCCACCGTGGTTCAATAGAAAAATTATTAAAAATATTAAACAAAAAAGTAATGCACTCAAAAAATATAGGAATACCGGAAATACTACACTTTCTTAAACAAGTTTAAATATCTGAGGTCCCAAATAAAACATGAAATAAGCATCTCATATAAGTTATACGCACAACATGTAGAAAGCAATTATACAAATTAATCCAAAAAAATGTTGGTCCTTTATCAACGTCAAGAGAAATATACATTCCTTCTATGCTTACGTATAATGACCAAAATATTGATGATCCACAAACTGCGTATAGTTAATAGTTTTGCTGACTTATTCTCAAAATCGTATATAAAACCGGGTAAAAGTCATTGTCTAACAACTACATCAAACGCTAATATGCTAAATATATTAAACTTTTCACAAAATGAAGTAAGTCTATGTTGCAATAAAACAAATTAAGCCAAATATGACAGCCGGGCCTGATTTAATACCGACATTTTTTATAAGGGACTGTGCCTCTGCGTTTGCTGCCCCATTAACAACTATCTTTAGTTTATTAATAAAAACTTCTTGAATGTTGAAAATTGTATAGAGTGTGTCCAGTCCACAAGAAGGGCAGTAAGAATGAATTGGTTAATTACAGGCCAATTTCTATAAATTGTTATTTTTCCAAAATTTTTGAGATTTTATTACATGGCTTTTTATACAGATCCTTGTCTGGGTTGTTGTCGTGGGAGCGACACGATTTAATTAAGGGCAGATCCACTATTACTAACCTTGTTAAAAAAACTCGAGAAACTTGACAAAATGAAACAAGTCGATGTTATCAGACTCGACCACGACCTCTTACTGTACAAACTAGATGGGTTTGGTGTGTCACTTTTGCAACCTTTTAAATCGTATTTACAAAATAGGTATCTATTTGTTCAGCATCGTGGTTTTAAATCGCACAAGTTTCATCAAATATCTGGCGTGCTTCAAGGATCTATACTCTGGACCATTACTTTTTG
The DNA here is from genome assembly GCF_000390285.2 of Anoplophora glabripennis. Lineage (NCBI taxonomy): Eukaryota > Metazoa > Arthropoda > Insecta > Coleoptera > Cerambycidae > Anoplophora > Anoplophora glabripennis. Next base: position 1,391,688 of record NW_019417609.1, read on the forward strand.
TTCTATTTGTAAACGACATCAGGGTAGATCTACAAGTACACCATTTAATGTATGAAAATGACCTTAAACTATTTTGCGAAATAAATACAATTGCCGACTGCTATATGTTACAGAATGCGCTTAATGTCATTAGTCTGTGGTGTCTAAATAATAATTTAACGCTAAATGCCTCCAAGTGTAATATCATTACATTTACAAAAAAAAATAAATTCTGTACTATTTGATTATAAATTAGATAATATACCTAATTATTGCATAGACCCGATTGGACCGAAAAGACCTTGGAGTTACATTTGACCCTACATTATCTTTTACAAAACATATAGACATAATTGCGTCATCTGCTTTCAAAAATATGGGGTTCATAATAAGGAACTCCAAAGGCTTTATCAGTATTTCTACACTACAATTGCTCTACACTACCTTTATTCGTTCTAAATTAGAATGTGCATCAATAGTCTGGAACTCAATTTATGCTAATGAAATTGTAACTTTGGAAAGAGTACAGCGTAGGTTTATAAAATCATCTGTGCTCTTAATGGATGGTACATATCCCCTTCAGACATTTCCCCATGATCTATTACTTGAGCGTTTCAATATTCATGTCCTTTCTAGAAGATCTGTTTTTCAAATAATATTTTTGTATAAAGTTCTACATAACATTTTGAACTGTCCAGGCGTTTTAAGTACCACAACTATCAACTAGAAGTAATAATGTTTTTAGTCTACCCACAGGACGTAGTAATATCCTAGTAGCATCACCATTGTATCAAATTATAATATAAAAATGCTTTACTTATGTATCTTTTAAAGTTTGTTGCCTTTTTATCTTGTTCTTTATATTTGTGTTATTTGTAAGTTCGTAATATTTTTTTTGTCTCTTATTTTTCATAGTTATTTTTTCTCTATTTTATCTTTTTTATGTTTTATTACTAGACTTAACATATCCTGTTATTGGGCATCGCCTGTTGGATGTGTATTTTAAATAAATAAATAAATAAATAATTTAATTTAAAAAATAATTGTATTTGACGTTTTTTCTCAAAAACAGAAAACTTTAAGTTTATGGTCCATAGGGAAAAATCGTATTTTTTATGTTCTATTAGCCTTGTGAATTTATTTTCCAAAACACACGTATAATTTTACCTTTATTTATAAGCTATAAGTAAATAACTTGTTAAATGTTTTAAATATTTCTCTTTTACATAATAATCTCTTATAATATATTTAATAAGTATGGGCACTCTTACATTATTCCTATTTCCTGTTTGATGGCAAAAATTGCTTTTGAAAAAGCGCTACAAATTTTACATACCTGTTACGCATTTTCCCGTGCGTCCAACTAGTAGCTAGAAATGACAAATGGTTACTTAACGGAAAATTAATGCAAATATTATATTTCACCGATAACGTAAATGTAAAGTGCATGTATTTGCAAAGTTGCAAATGACAGGAGACGTACGGATAACAGTTAAGCGGAAATGGTCGTGAAAGTGTCAGGCCATACCCTGGCCGGCTTTTTATTTCGAAACTTGATAACATCATACAGTTGCAAATAAGTTAATTAAAATATGTACATTGCATTTCGAAATAAAATTTACATTGCAGTAGGAAGCATTTGAATATTTGAGCCTGAAACATTCATCTAGTACCACCTTTACATTGCTTTTGTATTTGCAGTCAAATGTGCAGTGTCATACCAAAATTCGCGTACCTATGTTGTGGAATAAAATGTCGCTTCTGTAGTGACTAAGTATTTCCAGAGATGATAATGATTATCAAAAAAATAATTACGAGGGTAAATAAAAAATAAAAGGGATTTTTCTACAGTTTCTTGCTTTAGAAATACATTTTTTCCAGAAAAAAAGTAAGGTTTTTATCGCATCAGGAACCAATTATGCACGAATCCCTCCACGCCCTCTTCTTCAAATCCTTGCCTTCCTAGAGCTTCTTTAAGCGGCCCAAACAAACAAAAATCACAGGGCTATAGATCCGGGCTGTAGGGAGGATGATCAAGTTGAGTCCAGTGTATTTCTTTCTAGTTTTAAGATCATTAGAGCTGTAGTATGAGGCCCGCGTTGTCATGGACGAGAATGGCCTCTCGAATCGGTTGGTTTCGTCTTTGTGCATAACCATCTTTCGCAAACCTTATTCTAAGCCTCTGACAGACCTCCAAACATCAAACAACATCAAGTGGTCAACAGGCGAGGGATCCATCTGGCACACACTTTACGAAACTGTAGGCCATTTGTGATGATCGCTTAACACTGGTCTGAGGACGGTGATCGTGTTCTTGATTTTCTACTGGTTCTCGTCCTTCCTTAAAGTCTTTATGCCAGTCAAATACACGTCCTTGTCGCTTTAGTCCGCGAACTGTACAGTCAATCTCCGAAAACTTTCCGTCGCTTGAAATCCTTTATGAGCAAGAAATTTTATAATTATGCGTTGCACAGTGGAAGGTTAACCTACTGCTACGACATAGTGAGCGTTAGTGACGAATTGGTTGCGAGTGAGGAATGGTCGGCTCTCCCCACGCCTAATAACACCAACCAAGCATACTAGAAACGCGGCCTCAGTCGTACCAGCCGTGGATGCTCAGGAACAAAAATTCCGTTCATATTTGATTTACCCTTGTACTTTTCCTTGAAGAAATGTACAGAGCGTTTCAGTAGTGGGAATGGGTGGTAGTTTGGTGTGATATCGTCAAAATAAAATAGATAAAATAAGAGTAATGTATTAAGAGTACAATGAGATTATTGTTTAATACTAAGCTTTGGCCATATCTTCGGTATTATGGGACATACCTTTTCAAACTTATTAATACGGAGTATAACATCCTAAGACGATTACTAAAGGCTCCACGACTCTCTTCAAAAGTTAGATGCGAAACAGTTTTTCATAAATTGCTCAATTGCACACTGAAGATACATATTTCGAATTTTTTGTTTCGAAATTAAAAGAAGTCTGTGTGTCTTATCTGACCAAAATAATTTGTCTGAAGTTAAAGAGATACAATATGGATAGGTCTTAAAAAAGATTCTACCAATTGACTTTTTGGTGCTGTTACCTGTTAAAAGTCTAAATATCATGACAAAGGTATACTTTTAACAGTTGATCATAGGTGGAAATCATAATAAAATAAAAAGAAAATTCTCTTTAACGTTAAACAACTTCCGCTCCTGATTCTGCTGCTTTGATTAGCTTTTATTTGAATTTTACATGAAGGTTCTATTAAAAAAAGCTATAATGAATCTATCTTCAATGGTTTTGGATAATTTGATCAAAAACTGTGTTTCCTGACCAACATTTGAAGGATCGTACAATCCTTAGAAATCTTTTACGATAAAACATTACTTTTGGTTTTTTTATACATTTTAATGAGAAGTATAACCTTGAAGTTTTTGAAACGCGGTTGTTACACAAACAAACAAGACTGTATCCTAGGTCATTTTTCTTTTGTTATTGTGGATCATGGACAATTATGATAAAGACAATACAGTATGTCAATTAATTATGTGGACAAACTTTGAAGGTTTATTTTCAACTTTTAGTAATTTTAAATCAAAAGGGCTACATAAATATAGGTCCGCAAATCGATATTCTTCAATATATCCATTCGATAATCGAGTGTTGTAATTTAAAAAAAAAATCTACTTTTCTAAAATATCTCTAAACAAAATTAAATAAAATACGGAAATAAGGAGGGGGTCCTTATTGTGTTTCCAAGAAAAAATGTATTTCATTTTATCCAAAGAAAAACGAACAATTTCCAATGTATTACTTTTTTAACATTCATTTATGTTACCAAACATTTCGTTGAACCTAACATAATTTAGAACTAGAATTTCTTTTTCTAAATATTAGGATTTTAAATAGAAGCTTGGCCCAATTTTGTTTCGAATCTTAACAAAAATGCAAAAATTCACGCCGTTGTTTTTTTTGGACTGGTCATGATTATTTTTTATTTAAAATTGTTAGCAAAAAAATTACATGACCTTTTTTTGAGAAACCAATAATTCTAGTTATTTTAAATTTTATGGGGTATTTGATAACGTAAATTGAAAATGGTTCACTTTTTGAATAAAATGAAACTCATAGTTTTTCTTGGAAACAGCAAAAGTTACAGGTAGTAATCTAATTTAAAAAATATTCAGTATCGTCGACTGTCGGGTGTTTCAGTGAAAGCCACTACCGGTGTATCAGTACACGCATTTATATTTGAATCCAATGAAATTTTATCTACATAAGTCAGTAACCTATGTTTCATCGTTCTGAATCAAACATCATCAAAGATATTTTAGAAAAGAAAATTTATTTTTTTAATTTTTACATCCTATGTGTAATATAATCTTTTTGGGGCAAAATTACTCCAATCGCGTCTTAACGTATATGACCGTACTTAGTTATCTCCCTGTATATACGTGCAGAAATTTGCTTTATTTTTTTAATTAAATTACATGTAGAAATATATGCATATTAAAATTTGATAATCTTAAAATTGAATTTATACAGTGTGTCCCACTTAAGCATTAGGCACCCATGTAAAATTGTTATTTGTTGACCGATTTGTTTCAACTTGTTTTTGTTTGATAGATCTCAGAAAAAGGAGTAGAATGTATACTTTCGGTGTTTTCGTGATCTAAGCCATAGCCAACTGAGACGCGTTTTATAGGAAGAAAAAACATGAAGTAATATTAGCGATTTTTTTCGACAAAAACTGCAGTGTTGCAGAAAATTAAACCTTCATTTTTTAAACCAACTGAAGATTTATTTACGAAACACATGCATTATTTGAATATTGTGTATCAGTATTATTCAAATTAGTAATAAAGGAAACATCATTATTATTATTATTGTTACTATTTTTTTTACAGTTACGACTATTAATAGAGTATTTGATGAAACTGGAAATGTAAGTAAAATTCCCAACCAACATCGTAATAGTGTGCTTCCAATAAACCAAATAATTCTTAACTATTTTAATGAAAATTCGCGGTCGATTATTAGAGATGTCCGCATTAATTTAAATATGTCTAGAAATCGAATTTGGAGATGTTTAAAAAAAATTGGAGGAACCAAATTTCATCACAGTCTAGAAATAAGAGACAGAGAAAGAAGAATACAATTTTGTACACTGATGAAGCTACAAACGGTATTGTTTCTTCGCAAAATATTAGAATATGATGTGAAGAAAATCCGAATTGGGTTATACAATGCAAAAGGCAGTATTCCGCTAAGGTGAATATTTGGTATGGCATTTTAAATCTAAAAATCATTGGGCCTTAACTATTTTGAAGAGAATTTAAATGCGGATGATTTTTGGAGATTTGTACAAAATAAATTTATGGACAAAACCAATGACTTGCCTCTAAATCATCGCCTTAATTTACATGTACAACTAGATGGAGCACCTGTCTATAATTCATAGTGAGAAACTGGCTGAATGAACATTTTCCCAATCAATGGATTAGAAGTAATAGCCGTTTAATTCATTGGCCACTGCGGTCTCCAGATCTCACACCTCTCGATTTCTTTTGTGGGGAGCTGGAAAAAATAAAGTTTATGTTACGAGGCCCCAAACGCGAGAAGAACTTTGTGAACGTATTACAGACGCATGCCGTAACATTAATATGCAACAGTTACGAAAAGAAATAATTAATAGTCGTCGACGTATTGAAAAGTGTTAAATCATAATAATAAGTTTCATTTATTACTAATTTGAATAATACTGATATTCAAATAAGTCATGTGTTTCGTAAATAAATCTTCAGTTGATTTAAAAAATTAAGGTTTAATTTTCTGCAACACCCTGTTTTCTATCACAACAAAAATTGGTATAGTAGGGTTTTAGATAGTCCTGAATAAGAATCCGTTGCAGTTTTTGTCGCAAAAAATCGCTAATATTACTTCTCGTTTTTTCCTCCTATAAAACGCGTCTCAGTTGGCCATGGCTTAGACCACGAAAAACCGAAATTATACATTCTACTCCTTTTTCTGGAATCTATCAAACAAATAAAAGTTCGGTCAATAAATAACAAATTTACATGAGTGGCTAATGCTTAAGTGGGACACACTGTATATCGTTAAACTTCAATTATACTAATCATTTTATTTGTAATATATCCGTATACATTTGAAGAAGAATGCTTAATTGGAGTAAATCGTATTAGCCCTATTGATATAGCAGTATTAAAGGAAATCTAATAGAAAAGACCAACTGGTGTAAATTCAACTAGGAACTAATAAACGAAGACAGATCGGCCTTCTTATTAACGCGTTGCATTCGGCCTCACATCCGAACTAATTGAATCTTTCCCGTAATTCATCTTATTCGTTGACTTTTTAGAAGGGAGCTAATGCCGATAAATTAATATTTTTCAAGTAAAACTACAAATTAGCATTATTTTAATAGGTAATTCCGGGAGCAGAAAATGCTTGGAGGAATCGATTATAAGTTCTTCCATTCCATTAGTCAAATTGAACAAAGAAATTTAAAACCCAGACGAGCACTCTTAAAAGTGTATTAGTTTGTTCAGAAAATATTGATTTGAGTTAGAAAATGAACTGAAAACATACACCGAGGTCAATATTTTTATTGTTTTTTTCCATTAAGTATGATTGCTCTTATTACTTTAAAAATTAATCCATATCGGAAAGTAGGTAGATACTGTATAAACTTTAACTAAAAAATATTATGTTATGTATTAGTATCATTTTATATATTTTTTCAAGATGATTCAAAATGACAAGGGTCCCAAGTGATGACAAGAAATGAGTTAAAAATTATCGACCTATTACAGTTTTAATCTATACATCAAAATTGTTTGAATTTGTCAAATATAAGAAAGCATAAATTTTCCTCAACACGATTTTTTAGTTGCAGATCTATAGAAATAAATTTGTCCTTTCATTAGTAAAATCAATTTAGCATTTAATGCAGAAAAGTATGTTGGCACTGTGTATACGGCCTTTACTAAAGTCTTCGAATCGAGTTAATCGCGATATGTACTATTGTCCAAATTGCATACAGTTGGCTTAAATGACCATTTAGACAATTTATTTTCATATATAGGTACACAACAAAAATCAATTTGTTTGTTAACAAGGCATTGAATCGACAGTTTTTTTAGCGGACTGCGGCGTACCACAAGTTTCAAATTAAGAACCACTACTTCTTTAAATTTTCCAATGAAAACATCATTAGAATACATTCTCATCAAGTATGCTGATGAAACTACTACAACATGACGTAATTTATAACTAGTCTGCAGAAAATAAATTATCTTTCAATTTAGACAATTGCAAAATAATGACGTTCAGTAAAGACAAAACACCTGAGCAATATGTTTATTCCATGAACAGTAACATAATTTAAGAATTAGTCCAAAAATCTAAGAATTTATTTTCAAGCAAATTTTAGTTTTAAAAATTATGTGAATATAGCAATGCATCATATAAATTGTTAGGTTTCATTAAAAAAGCAACTGGCGATTAAAAAAATTATAATTCCATTTAATTAATTTTACATGCACCCATAAATATAAATCTATCGAACTATTGGCTACTAGTATGACGGGCTGTTTGACGTTTCCAGAGACATATCGCTCTCTTCCTCAGAAAAACTAGTGACTGGTCCATGGTGTTCCGTAGTCATTGGATTTTATCTGGTGTCCTTGATTTTTCCTGATGAATCGTTTCCAGGTAGTTTTAATCCCTCGTCGTAGACGAAGACTTGTCCGAAATCATCTCTCTTACCAGAATTGTGGTATTAGTTAGACCTAGCACGTGTTCTGTATCTGTCCTGCTCCACATTTTTCTACGTTGTTATTTTTTGAGTGACACTTGTGCTCCTTTAACCTCATACATCTTCTCATATGTAAATATATACTTTTTTTCATATTCACGGTCTGCAATATATACTGGCTGTCCCTTTTGTTTACGTTTTTTTTATTTAATTTAAATGCAGGTGTTTTTCTGATGGCCCGTTTGATGTACCTGTTCGTGATACTTCTTCAAAAAATATATAGGAGATACTCGTCTAAACAGATTTTGCACGACTGTGAAACCGTACCGCTCGTGGCAATTCGCGCGAATTGAACGAAGTCTGTAGGGACCTTTAGATTTTCTGAACGTACAGACAGGAGTGTAGTGTGTGTGTGCTGTTCGTTCTACTTAGTATGTATCACATGGGCATGCTGACCACAGCCACAAATGCTAAAGGATTCTTATCCGACTAATAATTTGTTTAATTTGTTTTCAGACCGGGCGGCATGGCATATGAAAAACAAAGCGTATGAAGGATCAGTAAATGCACAAAGTGGACAAAACTGCGTCAAGAGAAATGATTATAATAATTCCAAATAGGTTAATTTGCAAATAATTATACCAGTCTCATGGTTCTACCATTAACTGGTTTAATAAACTGATATGAGAAAACGTATTTCTTCTCAAAAACCAATTCTTGTACCATTTTGTACGATTTTTTCTTCCTTTTCTTTTTTTACTGCTATCACTGCCGCCTTTGCTAGGAGACACTTTCCAGGTACCATAGTTTGTGTGTTTATCTGAACGTACTGTGCTAGTCGCTCATAGAGTGGGGAAAAAAGTACATTCTTGATTCGCGCGATTTGATCTGTACGGTCCTGTTCGCACGAATAAATAAAAATTTTATAAATTTCTCGACAACGGAAAGAGTTAATAATATGAAATTTTATAAATATTATAAGAATATTGAATAATATACAAAAACAATATGAAAAAATATCTCATATCTCAGAAATAAAACAAATTTATTTGAAAATGATGTGATATTTTAGATTAATTAGGAACTATTTTACGTTTACTATTTTATGATAATTGCAACCAGGAAAAAATCAATATTACACATTTTACTGGTTGTTTCTTTTTTATTTTTCACTTGATTTGCCTAAATAGAAAATATAAAAAAATGTTATTTATAACAAATGTTCGATGACTTGGTAAATACAGATGTTTGTAATTTGTTGTGCCTTTTATTTAGTTGATATTTTAATATTTTCGCCTATAGAGGATGTCCCAAAAATATAATAAAATTTTTTCCAAGCTAATTAATCAATTTTACCCAATTATCAAAAGCAACTTTTGTCTGACATTTTTTTCGAAATCCACTTAGTTTCTACGATTATAAATATTTTTTGAATTCTGAATGTTTGTTAAAAATAGTTTGTTGTTGACTATGAATAAATTGATATTTAGGTTAACAAATAAAATAAGGCAACAAATCATTTCATAAAATATTTGCATACGTTACTCAGGTATTTCTTTCCATATGCAATTCGTCAGTTTTGGAATACCCTGTATGTCTGCCTTGCCTTTTATTGCAACGACAGACTATAATTTTGAAATAGATGCATAATAAGAAATATGTCTTTTTCAGCCCCGAAAATTCCAACTTCCACGATGGCGGAATACCCGGCCACTTCCCCAAATAATCCCAGCATGGACTCTCAAAACCCTGCGTCGAGAAGCTCGTGTTTAGGTTCCAATGCGTCCAGCCTACTAAGCCTAAACTGCCTCAATACCGGCAGGACAAATTTTACGAACAAACAACTTACAGAATTAGAAAAGGAATTCCATTTCAACAAATACCTAACGAGAGCTAGACGCATCGAAATCGCTTCAGCGTTACAACTGAACGAGACCCAAGTGAAGATATGGTTCCAGAATAGACGAATGAAACAGAAAAAGAGAATGAAGGAGGGACTAATTCCGCCAGAACCAATTTTAAATTCGGGAAGTAACAGTAACTCACCCACGTCCACCAATGCACTGCAGAATGAGTCTGTAGCTGGTAGTAATGAAAACAGTCGAGAATCAAATTAAACCATTTTAGGACACTGTAAAAACAGATTGTAGTTTGATTGTAATTGGCGAATTGTTTTATAATATCTCGAAATAAACTAAAAAAAACACAGTTAAAGAAATTATAGGTTAGATTTACAAAAACAGTCAACTTTATCAATTTCTAACAATTTTAATAAGTAAACAGTTTTTATTGACGTTTGTATCCTAATAAGTAAGGTACAGAGAAACAAAAGTAAACAACGTTTGAAGTACAAGAAATTGAGTACAATTTATCTAAATATCGACATATACTTCCTATGTTGCCATCTTTATACGTAAATTGACTTTCATGATGAACTAAATTGTCCTTTAAATTTAAAGTCAACTTTAGTATGTTTGTGAAACCCGACGTAAGTATTTTAATAAGCAGGACCATATTTACCCACAGGCGCATTAGGCGCAAAATGGGAACTCAGTCTCTCTAGAGAGCCTCATTTTAAAACTTTACAATATAGGATGTAATTTTCAATGTATCGAATGTTGCATAAAACACTCCAATTCGAGCAAAAAAACAATTTGATATAACCAGGGCGTATAGGGAGAATCGCACTGTCTACATGTCAAAATAATAAGAAAAAACTCGAATGTTGTTATGCGATTTTTATTTGTTTTCAAGCTTTCACGTACATTTCAATAAAAATAAATACATATATTGATACTCTATTAACCATAACATTCTTTGATTAAATGTTCAAAAACACCACCACCTCTAAACACTTTCTGCTTTGCTTCATCTACGAAGGACCTCTGTAGCTCTCCTCTTTGCTGCATGTCTTTCTAGTCTAGTTCTAGATCTCCAGACCTATGTTGTGAGGTCTGAAGATCTTGGAGGCCAACTAATAGGACCACCGAGGCCAATCCAACACCCTGGAACCCTCTTATTCAAATCTAGCTTGACTAGATGAGTGAAATGTGCAGGAGCTCCATCGTGCTAGTGGTAGATTAGCATTCTCATCTTTATAGGAACATCCTCTACTAGTAGGTACTTGTAATTCATTTTGTAAAAAAATTAAGTAGTGGTCTCCTGTGAGTAGATTCTCCGAAATTAAAGAGCCAATTATCCAACTAGAGGTCATACCACAGCCAACTATCAATCATACCGCACCACAAGTTTACCGAAAACCTATGCTTCATCTGTAAAAAGTATGCGGGATACAAGATGATTATTATTATTGACTCGACAAAACTCGATACGTTTAGTGATCTTCCGGTTGTAGGTGTTGTACCCTCTGTACATGGCATACCATAGGCCATAGCCTTCGCAGGGTTTTTATTAGTCTTTTTTGTAGAATGTCCAATTGAGTAGAAATTCTTCGTGAGCTGGTGCATCATCTTCTAATAGACCGATAATATTTTCTACTTCCTCTTTCTGATTTCGCACAGTTTGTTGAAAACCCTGATGAATACATTTTTATCATGACATCTGTGATATGAAAATCGTTGACAATATTCTTTAATAGCAACATTACAAAATTTGAATATGTTCTTGGCATTTTGTAACACCTTAATCGTACAAACGTGTAAGCAAATATGAAACTATTGCAACATAAAATAACACTGATAAACATCCTACTTTTGAATTTGGAACATGATATACTCTGATTTCAAAATTTTAAAATTTGTGTTATGTTATAACTTGAAAACAAATGAAAATCTCATAACGTTCGAGTTTTTTCTTATTATTTTAACGTGTAAAATCCATTCCTATATGCATCCCTATATCCTTCAAATCAAATCAGTTTTGATAGCTTCCTTATTACTATCTTAAATGAACGTTTTTAGAAGTTTCTGCCTATACTACCCTTCACTTTATCTGAGTCTAGAGTTAATAACAGATACTAGACGTAAATTAAATTTCCAAAATTTTATTTATTTTTAGGATCCCGCAAGTTTTTGCAGCCTATTATTTTCTTTCAAAATTTGGTAACTCGAGGGTCAAACGGAATGTAAACGGAATCAGATAATTTAAAGCATTGACTGGATATTCAGAGATTCTGGTTATGTTCTCGTTTTTTTTTAAGATTTAAGTACTTTAAAATAAAAATTTTAATAAAAAATATAGGTACTTTCCAAATGCTCTATGAATTTTCTTTGAGTATAATAAACTTTTTAACATGTTTGTCGGTTTTAAACTTTTTTATAATTTGACGACGAAATGTCTAACAAAAGTTACACCACTTTTGGTAGTACATCTGTCAACAATATATGGAATGCAGTGTTTGGCCTAAGCACTACCCAACTTGCATTTTTTTAATGGAAAACGCATTATTGCATTTTCAAATACCTCGCTCAATATTACGAATGAATTGGTACCGTATTTAATCCTTAGCTTTGTTTTTGCCATTGTTCAACTGTTTTCGAACAATGTCCAATTTGAGACACTTCTGACTGAAGAGAGATAAAAAAACAACATTATTTTACTAGTGTAACTGTAAAAGATGCAGCCTTTTCGACAAAATCAAGTCTATGTGCGATAATATTTTTCATCAACCGAATACTTAATTGCAATCTGTTTTTACATTTTATTTCTGTATTTATCGCCAAAGAAGTACGTGTAGTTTCGAGGAAAAAGCTTTAGAACAAATTATTCCTTAGTGATTGTAAAAAGAAACCTAATGTAAAACAAATTAATTTACTTAGGTAATATTTATTTATTTTTATTTAAAAGTATAAGTTAACGAGAACAGAAGTATATGTAAATATAATAAAAGTCATATAATATACTGAGATTATTTCCACAAGAAATTAGACATTCTTTATACAATAATTTGTTAAAAACTTATATGTTTAAAACTATGTAAGAAATTAAACTTAGCACTATATTTATAGATACATTTTATGTGATTGATATTTTTAGTAATTAATGATTACGTACTTATAAGTTGTATAAATATGTACATATTTCTAACCGTTAGATTAAGTTGCTCAGGGACTGTAATGTACTTATCGATTAATAAACTAAAATCCTAATGTCTCTATATTCAGTATTTTTACTCAAAATGCTTCAAGTCGTATTAGAAGTTAATGATCTTCTACACAAACTTGTGAAATGTATCTAAAATTGAAATCCGAATAAAAAATGTGATTCATCATTATTTTCTTTGTTCGATAGTCTCACAATAAAATTTATGAACCTTTTGAAAATTATATACTTTCCTCTTTAATACAGATATTTAGTAACAATTTTCAGTGACCTTTTTTTCAATATTTTTGATGGCATAATTAGATATTTTCACTGTTATACATACAGGATGTCCCTGAAAAGGATGGACAACGCTTGACCAGAGGTTCCTTGAATGAAAATAAGACTATTTATCCTAACTTACCTATATACAAAAGCGCACTCCTACTGAGATATAGCCTTCTAAATACAGAACAGATAACCTAGTTTTTTTCAAATAATTTGAAAACTGTTTTTCTTAGAAACCTTGGAGAAAACTCTTAGAAAACAAATTTGGTACACATATTTTTTTATATAAAAATTTGGTGATAGTACATACAGGGTCGGAAAATCCCCATGGTTCATCGGCCGTTACGTGAGAGCGATAAAGTAAGTCATAGAAATCCGTGCGATAGAGAAAGATGGCTATAATAAAGGCATCTAATAGTCACCACCCATTTCGCCCTTCCACAAATAAGAAGTGGATCTTATTTGTGGAAGGGCCAAGTGGGCGGTGACTATTAGACGCCTTCACTATTGCCATCTTTCTCTATCGCACGGATTTCTATTACTTTCTTTATCGCTCTCACGTAACAGCCGATGAACCATGGGGACTTTCCGACCCTGTATACAAAATGTTCTCTTTCTAGTGCCTGTGCGCAACTGGCTATCCCGTAATTTTTTTGTGTGTACGCCAGTAAGGTCAGAATTTATATTTTTTAAAATAAGCACTATTTTAGAAGATCTTTTGCTCTTACAAAATATAAGCAAAAATTCCGATTTGTAAAAAATAATTTATAACTGCAAGCCTCAAAGCAGGGAATAATAATGAAAAATCGTCACATTAAAAAAAAAATAACTACACATTTTTAGTCTTAGTATTTTCAATCAATAAAATAAAAAATTAACACTAGTATTTGAAATAAACAGTATCAACTAATAATGTAAGAAAGTCAACATTAATATTTTATACATATAAACCTAAATTGCTATTTGTAATCACATTAAAATAATATTACAGTAAATGTTCAAAGTTACTTCCTTGTTCTTAAACGCAAGCATTAGTTCTTAGAAAATTAAAATGAATTTTATCCAATAATTGTGCATTACCTCTCATAACATTAGTTTTTGTATTCTTTCCCATAATTGGTTTCTGTATTTACTAAAAAGTTATAAATTGTTGTCCTCAACGCTCCCCAAAAGAAATAATAATTACATGGGTTTAGGTCGGGGGATCGAAGTGGCCATTTTAAAGGGGCATTATTTCCTCTACCTATCCACCTGTTAGGATAGTAACCTGTAATAACTGGTCTTTTAATACTCTATTAACGGGACTTTTTGAAGGCCAACCTCTACCGCTAAACGCCTTGTATTTACTTGCGAAATTTCTACGACCCTTTCCAAAATTTGTGCCTCAAGCTGGATAATTCTGGCTGTACATTGTCCACGATTTAATGTTGCAGGTAAAAAACGTCCTGTTTACCGAAGGCGTCTCTCCGCATTAGTAAATGTTTTGTGATTTGGAATTCTACAATTAGGAAATCTTTCAGCACATGTTCGAACAGTAGTAGGTACAACAATTTCCTTCACAATAACCCAAAACTAATACCAGTTTGTTCAGCAAAAGTATAAATTGCAATAAAAAACAAAGTAAGCTAAAATCAAATCACACCTAACTTGACACTGAACCTTTTAATTATCGTTATGAATTTGTTTCTTTGTTATATGGCACCTGGTACTAGACTGTTCTAATTATTATCTTAAACTGATTTTATATTATTTAATGTGTAAAAAATGTCATTTTTACTCAAAATCCATAAACGATATCAAAATTTTGTAAGAGGCAAAAAATCTTCTAAAATAGTGCTTATTTTTAAAAATATAAATTCTGTCATCATTGGCGGACACACAGAAACGTTACGGGATAGCCAGTGCCGCACAGGCACTAGAAAGAGAACATCCTGTATATGTATTCTCACCAAATTCTATATTTACATTACCCTTATATAAAAAATATGTGTACCAAATTTGTTGTTTTTTAAGAAAAACAGTTTTCAAATTATTTGAAAATAACTAGGTTATCTGTTCTATATTTAGAAGGCTATATCTCAGTAGGCGTGCACTTTTGTATATAGGTAAGTTAGGCTAAATAGTCTTATTTTCATCCAAGGAACCTGTGGTCAAGCGTTGTCCATCCTTTTCAGGGACACCTTGTATATTCAGCTATTTTCATTTAATCGCCAATTGTAAGAATACATAAATATATTTATACATTTTTACCCATTAAGACGTACTCTGAAATTAAAATGGTAACTAAAATGTAGGTATACTTTTACATATTTAAATCATCCACATACAGGGTGTATTTAAATGAAGGAGCATACATTCTATTTTGATAGTTTTGGACCCAAAATGTGATAATTATGCCAAATGTACCTTGGTCTACAGTTGCTTCAATTAGAAGTTATAATGTGTTTAAATCTTTGAAAACCATTACAAATACGCAAATATCTCGAAAAATATTTGACGCAAATTCATGAATCTTGGCAGAGACACGTCAATTTCGGCGGTGCTGAATATTTTGTAAATTCGATAGATGCAATTGTATTTCAGAAAAAAAAATATAAATATAATATAAAAAAATAGCCACAGGGTGGCCCTGAAATGCATGTACCAGCAAGCTACCCTAGATTCTTAAGGTTAAACTACGACGATTTACGCTAGTTTACCTTAATGCAAAAATGCACCGCAAGGGCGCTATGGGGCCCCAATGTCTATTGAAAAATATCAATAATCAGTAAACGGAAGAGTTGAACAATTAGAAGAAATTTGGTATGTGAAAATATACTGGTAAAAGGCTTTCCTAATGTTAATTACTGACTTGCACAAATGCCTTAAACTGGATACCTCAGTTAAAAAACTGTTCATATTTTATTTGAGTATTTATCTGATTGCCACAATTTTTTTGTGGTGAAAGCTAAAATTTTTTAAATAAATTCTGTCTTCCAAAATTTTAATAACTCATCTAGGATGGTTTGCTGGTACATGCATTTCAGGGACATCCTGTATTATTCTTAAAATGAGTAACTTTAAAACGGTTGTAGAAATTTTTCGTTGGAAATACAATTATTAAGAATTAAAAACATTGGCGTAACATGCAAATGAAGCAACTTTACTATACCTTAGTATATTTATATTAGTTTTCTAATTTTGGCATCACGCTTACCTAATAGCATTTACCACTATTATTTCAATGTATCTTATATAAATTACTGATATATACAAAGGAACTGGTATTTCCAATTGACAATGGCATGTACAAATTTAATAAATTAGCACAGGGTGTAAGATGTCCTCTTGCTTTTGTATGTCAAATTCGATATGCCATTAAAAAACACTATGGTGTATTTTGTTCCAAATTACAACTAATTACAAAAAATAAATAATAACATTTTGTCAGACAGAAAACAACCAAAATAAATCATAGAAATAAATCTAAACTTTATTAACTTTCCAACAAAAAAAAATGTACTGGCAGGTGGAAGTAATGACTGTCGATCAATAAATTATAGGATCAAGTATATTTGTGTTTTATATTTCTAACATTCTTAAGGCAGCTGTAATATAAGAATCATCGAAAGAATAACACTAATTGCAAGACTTTGTAATGATGAAGAGGAATTCCATCCGCATTCAATTTCAGCCTTAAGGACCTCAATGATCGTATTATTATCTTTATTTGGGCATATTGCGGTCCTCAAATCATCATCAACATGTCTACAATTATAATCAGGATCAGTTATGTAAGGTGGTGCACTTAGACTATCTTCACACAGATATTGACGACGTTTCCGTAACCAAACTTCAATCCATCTGAAAGCAAAATAAGTAAAAATCATACTATACCTGGACAGTAAAATATTGCAATGGCTATAGAGGGTGTCTGCAGTATAAGTGCATGTATGTTTAACAAGTGATGGTACAGATCAAAATGAACGAGAAAGTTCTATGCACTATTCTACCCTAAACTTAATCGTTTTCGAGAAAAAACTATTTGTCTGGAACTAACTAACGCTTTTAAGCGTAATAATATCTCCAATATCCAGTCTCTCCAAATATCTTATTTATGCAAAAATGTCATGATAATAAGAATAAAATATCACATTTTGTGTTTTTTAATAATATTGCTCAAGTCTAACAGTCTGACAACCGATAACTTAACTCCATATGTTGTTTATCAATATAAACGATATTCAGTTGTGATTCACTTTCCGTTGTTTTTATTATTTCGAATCTATCTCTACTAATTGTCGAGGTGTTAAATTGTCTTATTTTAATTATGTATCAGTTTATTAAAAATAAAACAAATGTTAGATGTTCTGCCTTTTAAATTGTACTGAAGAAATTTATAATGTTTTATTTATATCACATTTTCCATATAGATACAGGTTCATACTTAATATGGAAAAAACGTTCAGGTGCAGATTCCTAGTATCTCTGAAGATGTTTAACGGAGTGTGATTAGATATAGGATGATCACTTATTTAAGGAATGTAAAAATTCACTGAATTCAAATATAAGTGCGTTAACCAATGCATTGGTGGGCATACCGGAAGTCATTATCACTAAGAACCCCATAAATTTGAAGCTACTAACATAACTCTTATACTACTCATTTTGGAAACAAAGTTCATTGAACATTTTATTTACTATGTAATCATAAATAGTCCGAAAAAATTCCTAATGCACAAATTTTGCATTTTGTTGGAGGTAACACGAGCCACAACTCTGGAAAAAAGTCTACGTTAATGATTTTCTTCGAACATCCCATGATAATCCATCGTATGTAAAACCGCATTTCTAGAAAAAAATATCTTTAAACTTATTTTACTTTTACTTCTAGAGTTGTTTTAGGTTTATTTAAATGCTTGGTAAAGGTTAATGCAAGTTA
Source organism: Anoplophora glabripennis (assembly GCF_000390285.2). Taxonomy (NCBI): domain Eukaryota; kingdom Metazoa; phylum Arthropoda; class Insecta; order Coleoptera; family Cerambycidae; genus Anoplophora; species Anoplophora glabripennis. Next base: position 1,409,681 of record NW_019417609.1, read on the forward strand.
AACAAATCGTAACTTGAGAATAATCCTTGTATTTCGAATAAAATGGAGCAAATCTTTTCTTCTTAGATTTATCACAGCTAGTGATCAAACTAAATAACCCGTTGTGGAATTTCCGAGGCCTTATGATAGTAATCCCAGTATCTCCACCGACACTACCCCACAAAAAAAGTGGGGGGTCCGAAAGACAAGACCATGGTATCCATATATTTTTGGGGAGGTTAAGGTCAGTTCAAGGTCAAGTGTAGAGAATCAATCACCAATAAAGTAAACCTACATATATGTTTTTGAGGTCGTTGAATCCGAATCCGGTGTCCGTTTGACTCGATCAGGTCTGCTAAATACTCTCAAATTCTAAACCCAAAACACTCAAGTTTTGGATTTATACGTATTTAAATTTGAGTAACAAATAAAATTAAAGAAGAAGCTTCAACTCTGAGCCCGTGACTCTCGAGTTAATTGTTTTGACAAAACAAAATTTTAGTATTAAAAAGCCTAATTAAGTAAGCTTTAAACGAGTTAGTCCATTATTGCTTCATGTTCATTAATATAGACAGCGAGTCCGTGTCGATTGAAATCTATGAGAACAGTTTTTCAAGATAAGAGGTTTTTTGCCTTGATCAATCACATGAAATCACTACATCTTAATATTATGATATCGAGACTATACTACTCTCTTTTGTCGTATCGGACTATTTTGTTGTCAAAAGATCTCCGAATGATTTCTTTTACGTTTTCTCGATTTCAATGGTAAATCTCGTTTTAAAGACCAGCAGTAATCGACTAACATGTTTATATCCCATATGCCTTGGTACAGTCGCTCCATTTTTTTAATACCTTGGCCAAATCTTTCTCCCTGTTCCCCATTGTAATCACCCAAAACACTTTAGGTGATCAAGATTTCTTCGATACGTCAAAGAAAACATACTTCGACAATGCAAGAATAGACTATAAATCAATCAACATACGAAGATGCCTATAAAGATTTGTTTTGTTTTGAACCTCAAAGTGAAGAATTTAATTGGGTTTGAGGAGCATATTGGTTTAGTTTGTTGTTGTTGGTTCTCTACATTCGACCTTGAACTAACCTTAACTTAGACCTGATCGGGTCAAACGGATTCGGATTCAACAACCCCAAAAACCTATTATAGATATATTGATTTACTTTGTTGACAAATGGATTCTCTACATTTGACTTTGAACTGACCTTAATCCAGAGCGAATCGGGTGAAACGGACACCGGATTCCGAGTCAGCAACCCTAGAAATATATAAATACCGTCTTTCGGACCTTCCATTTTTTTTTTGTGGGGCTGTGTTATTAACGCATTTATATCCAAATTCTGTCTATTTTTACATTTAGTTAGATAAATCAATAATCCAAGTTGTATCATCCTGCATTAAACGTCTTTAGAGATATTTAATTAAAAACGTTTCAAATTTAAATACAATGTATATCGAAAACGAAGCGTTTTCGAATATATGTTTACAGACATTTTTTATTTTTTACAAAGAATGTTAACGAGAATTTTTTTGCAATATTCTATACTAGCTTTTACCCGCGGCTTCGCTCGCATTGAAGCCATTAAATAAGTATCAGAGATCAAGGGTAAAGGTATAATAGAAATGAATCAATATGATATGAAAAATGACACCTAACCTGAAACAATTAATATAGAAAATCTTTCGTAAAAAATATTTTTTTTAATAAAAAGTATCCTATGTTACTTCTAATACCTCCAAGAATATGTGTACAAAGTTTCATGATGATCGGTTAAGTAGTTTTCGCGTGAAAGCGTAACAAACTTATTAAGTAGGGAAAGTAGGGATAGGGATGTGAATAATCTTATGAAGCATGAAGTATTTGTGGCAACCAGTATTCAGACAGAGCTTTAACACACGCTACAGCGCATGTTGCAGTGTCCCAGTGTATTTAGATACTGGTAGTGTTATTCATCGCTGTAAAGAACGACCACTGTAAAAAATGTTCTTGAAGGTGGAAGAACAGAGGCTAGATACTGTTGATGAATAATTATCATATAACCACAAGAAGAGTAGCCTATCAAACTGATGTATTTAAAACACAGTACCTACATAAAATACTACATACAGACAACAATTATTGTACCCATATCATATTCAATGAGTGCAAAAATTGGCAGTAGCAGATTTTGTTTTTTTTAACGAATCACAATACTTCAATATTTTCATAATACTCATCGATGGACTGACGATAGTTCGAATAAGGTTTTACAAGCAACACAAACCTATTAATGTACTGCCGGCCTAGGAGCAGACTATTTAATCTAAATATTTATTCTAGCCAGAAGAATAACTCAAAACATTATTTGGATTTTTTAATTACGCTAACGCTTTAATTACATGCTAACTTTTTTTAAAGAACTATTCTATTCATTGAACGTCGACAGAAATGTGATATTTACATGAGGAGAGGTCCTGCACATATTTTTCAAGAAGTTTGTCCAATATTTAGCCAATGTTTTTGAGGAATGTAGGATTGGCGAAAATAGATCACATTACTTGCCTGATCAGTCACAAAATACTAATCCTTTAGACTTTTATTTGTTTATTCATGAAAATTATGTTTGGGTATTTTGAACACATATTATAACTGTAAAATTATCTACATCAAGTCGCATTTTGTTTCTCACTTTCATTTAATGCAATCTGTGTTTGCTTTTTAAAATATATTTGAAATAAACAGACTTAGGACCTATGTTGCATTAGATTTTTGTGTTTATTTCGAGGTATTCTGTTACATATTGAACATACGCCACATATACAGCAGACACCCAATACACCCTGTATATAACCAGTTATTACCCTAAATCGCAATCACAAGACCATTTATTTCCTGATATCTGTAAGTCTATCAAAAATGTCTTCTTATACAAATCTGGTCTGAGTCCACTTGAAGGATTTTGCAAATTCTGCAAATCTCCGTTTTCTCTAACATCAAGAGTAAGATTTTTAGCATAACCCACATTCATAAAAAGGTTTGAAGAAATCTTTACAATACTCGTATTCCGAAGACAAACATGCAAATTTGTACTTCTGATACCCTAAAGAACAAAAAATGTTGTAACATTCATAACGATTGATAATTGATAGCAAATTTTACATCCAGAGATAAGGGCGCTATCTGATGTTGTATTGTTATCAGATTGTTACTTTTTCAGATGTAATAGGAAACTTTATTGAAGCAACACCCTATATATATTTTTAATTATTTGAATACAACGATTTCTTAGATTGCAGTGGCATAAAATTTGATGTCTACCTATACATAATGGTGAGAGAAATATTAAACCTTATGTCACTACATTCTTATAATAATGTCTTATCCAAATAAGTATACATAGTGTTGCATTTAAATAAAAGTAGGTATCCTATTGTATCTGAAAAAATGTCAATTTGGCAACTTTGCAATTGATTTCATCAGTTATACCATAAATTTACACATAAATATCATATTTGAAGTCAGTCAGACAATCTATAAAAGGGTTATAGGAGTATGCCAATTTAAAAAACAGCCTGTATATTGAGATATTTACCTGCAGTATATTATCAGCCAAATTTTTCAAACCTTTGCCTGTAAAAGTAATGTTGTGCAATTTTGGAGGAAACTCGCCAGTCATCTCTTTCTCCAAATTATTATCTGTTGACGCAGAAACCTATCAATTTAATTTTATTTTAATAAGTATAGAAACTGCTATTTAGATTTATTTATATACAGGGTGTTTATTAAGTATGTGTACAAACTTTAAATTATAAGATAAAAAGTTCATATGAACATGGTTCTTGAGATACAGGGGATCCAAAAAAATTTGTTATTAACTTATTTGTAGAAGTAGTTTAGTCTTAATTTTGTAAATGTTCTAAGTTTGTCACGTCGCAATACAATCAATAAAAGACACATTTTTTTACTTGTTCCTCAAAAACTCAGATTCAACAAAATTCCAACGCAGGTTTAGCGTTAAACCCGTTTTTTACAAAACGGCTGCTTTCAGCGACAAATACTAAGAGTACCTTGTGTACGTAAAATTGAATGGAGAATAGGTACATTTAGTCAAAAATGACACAGCGCGACACAAAAAAGTTATGGTTATTTAAATCCAGGTACAATACTCTATGTGGCGCCCTCTAACATCAAACTAAGTAAATATTCTTCCCATCATCAATACTCCCAGTTTCCCGAATTTCGTCAAATTGCCATGTTATTGAACAAAAACATAATTAAAATATCAAACAAAATTTTTTTTTGGACGATCTATATCTCAAGAATCACGCCGTTACAAACCCATGTTCATATGAACTTTTCATCTTAAAATTAGTCAAATATTCACCAATTAAAACTTCTACAAGCACTTAATAAACATCCTGTATATTAAGCTAATTTAAATTAATACTGAAAATATGCCTCAAAATTTTATTAAATGAATTCATTAACCACAAAATAATTAATAAATCATCTAAAATCGAAATGCTGTCCAAATATTTTTAATCAAAAAAATTCATTACATACTTTTTTTAAATAAATAGTCACAATAGATATACATATAGCGTCTAATTATAATTGCTAAATAAAAAATTAAATAATTTTATTCATTAAAATTTTAAATTTTTTTCTATTAGGTTTAAATTTTTGTATATAATTTATTTCTGTTAATATTTAAATATTTATTAATCCACATAAAAAGGGGGGCACTTGAAAAAACAATCCTTAATAAACAGAAATAGATTTAATCTATTGTGGTAAATTTTACAATTTATATTATTTAATGATTTCAATATGCCAGTATGTTTTTTATAGGTAATAATATTTAGATATAAATATATCAATTTCTACTTGAAATACTTACATATATTTCTAAATCTCTTAGTCCAACGTTAAATTGCAAAATTGAGGGAATATTAAAATTCTTCAAATTGGAATAGTAACTAATTTTCAGTGTCCTCAATGAGTACATTTTACAGAACACCCCGGCCTTAAAAATATAGTTATTAGTAAATCATACAAGATGATTCTAAAATACGTGGCCAACGTGAGAGCAGAGACTCTTTGGATCAAAATAAGTCAATTCAGATCAGGGATTCAGATTACTCTACGCAAAAGTCGACCATTACTGAGATATAGTCCTCTCTAAAAAGCAGTAAGACGAAAACCTATTTTTTATGTAACTTTAAAACGATTTGTGTTGAGCTTCTTTCTTAATTATATGCACCTTTATTTATTTATTATAATAATATGATACTAAAACATATAAGATATTGATATATACAGGGTGTTTCCTGAGTAGTTTCAAATATGTATTTCAGAGAGTAATTCATCAATATTGTATGAGAAAAATTTATAGTAACATAAGTATGTTTAAAAATGTCTCCTTTTTAAAATGCAGGTAGTTGAAGTATCTCGGAATTTTTTTTCTCAAACTTTGAACGATTATGCTCTATTAGAACACATGTTTTAATGTAAACCAAAGTTTGTTCACCTCACCAGGGGCGGCGTGCGTATAGGCAATACCATGCAATTATTTTAAGAAAGAATATGGGCGCTACTGGCATATTTAATTTTGAGAGTATTTTCTGTAAACATCGATCATTACGTGACGAAAGAAGGCAGTTAGCTTTTTTTCAATTAGAAGCTCAGTACTGGAGTAATATGTTATTTTATTAAGAATATAATACAGTACATAATGATCGATGAATTAATAAAACACCATTTTTCTCCAGAACTAGACTTCAAAAGAAAAAATTCTAAACGACATCTTATGTCAGGTATTGAAAAAGTACAAAAAAAATTAAAATTAAAACTATGTAGTGACTTACATATTATTATGTTTTTATTAATTGCCTACATACACTTCCCCGGTTTTTGGAAATGATAATATAATTTTTTTCATAAAACGATTTGAAGATTCACCTCTGAAATATTTCTATTTCTTGAGGCCTCCATCCCTCGACCATTTCATAACTTTATTAAATGGACGTCAGTGAATATTTACATTACATTTTCAAGTACAAAATTAATTTTTAAAAATATATTGTTTCTTGGAGAATTTTAATAATGATTATTGATATGGACTGTTTGAAGAAGAGATTCTTTAGAAATTATAAAAAATGTTTGGATGAACATAGTTTCTAACATTGTTCCTAAAAGTACTACGGCTCTTTATAACCATTAAAAGATGTAGATGAGTGATACATGTAGTGATCATTACTACTAAAATGTCTAAGACTTGCAAAACAGCCAAAAATAGCTTAAAGCAGGTACTATGATATATTCTAACTATATTTAATAGATTTTGTTGGTGTAATTCAATGCTAGTCGGGGCATGTAACCCGCAGAGTAGTTGTATCCTACAATATCATTACTTTCTCTTTATATACTATTCCCAAAGATTTGAATTATTTCATATTTTTTAAATGAGCGTAGTATGTTTCGAAAAATTTTGACACATTCATACAAACTTTTCTTCTTATTTTTATGTATAAAATGACTCCTTCAAATACAAACACGGAATTATCGAATCTGATTTTCAGTGACATAAGGTCAAAAATTTATCTTTTTATTTTGAGCCTCAGGAGTCTCTGGTTTTACGTTGTCTTCAAATTTGGAATAAAATGCTTGGCAAAACTTTAATAGTGAATTGTAAGCCACAAATTAAAAAGATGTTCCTATAAACATGTAGGTATCTGGAAAAATTTTCTCATTATTTCAAAAACAGTTTGATGCTAAGGCACCTTTAACATACTCGTCTACATCTGGTACGGCATTCTGCATTTATTTCGAAAGCAGTGCATCCTAACGACCTGCAGCAAAAACACGTACAAAAAAAAACATGTATACAGGGTGTCTCATCACGAACTCCATCGATGCAATAATATACAGGGGGGTTCCATTTAAAATAATAAAGTTGGTATCGACTTCCGATATAACCGGAAGTACGATGACCTTGAAGATATTTTTACTTGGTAAGCCCCATGGCCCGTATCATACCACCACAATTTCAAAAAAATCCTTCCCACGGTTTCCCAGATATCCATCGATGGAGTTCCTGGTGGGACACCCTGCATATGCTTGTTGACAATAAAAAACTAAAACTCATACCGAATTGAATTAAACTTATTAACTATTTTCTTGTATTTATACTTCAATAACCTGTATCTCGAAGTGTTGCCGGACACTTATCTTCCTTCATTAATTTTTTACATACCATCCACTACATCCGCTATTAAAGTTTAGCCAACCATTTGTTTATTATATGTAATTATTTTATTACTTCTAATGTGTTGAGTTCAAAGTTTCTTATATCCAACTCAACCAAATGATCCGCTACTCCCAGCAAACTGGTATTGCTTAAGAATGTTATCGGGTTATCAACCATCGATAGATATCGCAACTCTGTCAAAGAGTGGGTAACGATAGGCACCGCAGACAAGTCATTAAAATTCAAGTTCAACCGCTGCAAATTGGTCATATTCGTTGCCATCTCAGGCGGGACGTTTGGCAGGGCGTTGTAAGCTAGGGATAATGAAACCAGGTTTGGGGTAGGCAAGGTAGGTACCTAAAACGAAACAGAGTAAACATTTTTATTATGATTTTTGTTATGATATCAGTATCATTAGCAAATGACCCTTCACAATCAAAATATGTGAAATTTAAACAATTTTCAGTAAATTTAATGTAGATGTGCAGTATGACCTACTTGAAACCGGGTCACTCATCAAATTTTTTTGAATTGCAGTGTGGAGAAAAGTGTCAACCTTTTTATACAAAAACCAAGGCCTACCAGATTATTTTTGGTGGGGTAAAAATTGATATATTGATTAGCGATTTTTTAAAATGGGCGTACACCAAATTTCATGAAATAATATTGCATATTAATTGTTCTACGTTCAAATTGTCAATTGTGCTGATCTTACGGATTTATGTCTTCATCCAGTAATCCATGAAACAAAACGTATATACAGGGTGTGCCATTTAACACTCCCGCTGCCAATCATACATTGCATATTGAAGTCGACATATCTCGAAAACAAGTAAATATAGAGAAAAACTTTATATTACAAAAATTACTCAAAATTTAACGATCTTTCATTTTCACGTTCAGGGATCAAAAAAGTTTTTAGTATCGCCACGCCATCTATACAAAAAATTTGAACTAACAGTTCTAACTACAATTTGAAGCTATTCGAGGGATCTAATAACCCCAGTTTCCGGAACTAAAATAAATTTCTTAATTTCGGAGATATTGGCAGCGGGAGTGTTAAATGGCAGACCCTATATTGTTTCTAGTCTACAATGACCTTAATACTTTATAGTTGAATATGTAAATACAAAATAATTATAAAATTTAATTTCTTACGCAATAAAATCATTGAGATAGATATTTTGAATTTTTTAGAGCAGGACGAGAGATATATCTCAAAATAAATCCTTAATTGAGGCCACTGATTTTATTTATTTATTATGATTTTCTTTCGTTTATTTTTTAAAATGTAATTATAATCATCTACATTTTTTTTGAGATTTTCGAGCCATTTTCCATTTATTCAGATATGTTTAAATATTAAAAATAAAAGAATTAATAATTTTAAAACGGCTGGTGTTTTTTATAATACATATGTTAAAAGTTTTCTGATAAATACACCCACATTTCTAATATATTCAGTGACGTCAATGGTTGATCTTAATGGTAATTTCTTCCTTCGGCGGTTCTGACATCGGTCGACATATTTTTATAAACCAATTTACATCAAATATTATTTTATTTAAAAAAAGATCAGCACCCTATATTTGCACCTTTGATTCATTATGATTTTTGGTTCTAAATTGATTCGAAAAAAAAAACAACATTTTTATGTTACGATAGTACTGCGGTTTGATTGATACAGCGGGCAACTGGTCATATTATTTTTCAACGATAAAGAATTTGCAATTACACATGTGAGACTATGGTTAAAGTAATCTAATAACATAGGTACATAACATACAATAAAATTATTATACAGTGTTTCCAAAATATGATGCAAGGCTGAAATAGGAGACAGTTACGTCATTTTAAGCAAAAAAAAAATTCAGTGAACTTGGATCTGAAAAACAAAACAAATCTTTAAATTCTTTATTAAGAAAAAATGCTTGTTTTATAATACCTTCATCCTGTTTTCTTTTCGACAAAGGACATACAGGGTGATTCAGAACTTATCCAAAAAAAAAATTCTGGATGTACAGGGGACCCTTACAAATACAATTTTGTAAAGAAAAAATCAAAAAGGGCAGTTCGAAAATGATTTAAAAATACACTTCTGTACGGCACTGGAAACTGGTCCACTGTAAAACCTGACCTCGCACAATGGGACCGGCATGGCGGTGTGATAAAAACGGACAAAAACTTTCGCAAGGAAAGAAATATGTAAATAGAATTTTATCGCACCTATTTTATATCGGCAAATTCAACTGCTTCTGTTTTTATTAATTAATACAATTAATTTGTGTTTTCAAATAATAAAATCATTTGACATACCCGATGTTACAACAATTGTTCAAAATTTTATCCACCTACGTGTAAACACATTTGGGTCCGTCTTACTCAGTTTCTACGAACTAACACAAATGTTGTCTTGCTTCACCATATCACAAATGCTTCACCATAAATTAAAACGCAAACCATTTTTGACACTAACTACCCATTTTTGACACTAACTACTAAAAAAACTATTGAACAGATAACAGGTAAATACTATTGCAACGACGATTGCAAAATCCGATTTCAGTATTCTGAGTCGCTGAGGCCACGTGGCTCTCCAGGCGCATTGCGAATGACGCTAGAGACTACAGTTGTCCAGCTATGTAGTCGTTGAATGTACTATAACTTCAATAATTTTTTCTCGGAAACTATAAGGATTTTACAAAAAATTTTTTTACGATATTGCTCCATTTCTCATGCCGCATCTATTCCCAAATTTTTTTGGATAAGTTCTGAATCACCCTGTATATTCCAAGCATTATTTTTATTTTGTAATGTGTTGTTACCCACCTTATTTCATACTACTAACTTCCTTCTCAGAATTCTCCATATAAATAATTATATGGAAGTCAAATTAGGGCCATAAAATTATCCCTTCGTATGGAAATTTATTTAGACATTTTATTTATCTATAACACTATGATGTTATAATAAACAACTTTAATATTGTCTTTTATATATATACATATGCACTGGTTCCATGGCAATCTTGACTTTATCCATAAATAAACCAGTAAATAAAGTAAAATACTGTGCAAACTATCAAAGCAAATATATGACAAGTATCTATATATAAGTGTAATCAGAAAAAAATGGGGTTATGGAAAATCGACAGATATACAAGGTGTTCCAGGGGCTTGGTTTATATCTTGGAAATGCAACTGGCAATTGTTTTTTTTATATATTTCTTTGATATCGCAACAAAATTTCCTAATACTTAGATAGAATAGGGACTACAATGTTACGTAAATTATCCTGTACGTTGATGTTCATAATAAATGGTTCAAATTTTACTGATACATTGTATCAATTAAAACAAGAAAAAGTTAATAAGAAAATTGATTACGGAATTCTTGATTATCACATTTAGGGCTTACTGAAATTTGGGAAATAATGAAAAATAAACAACTTTTTATGGAAAACAATAGATTTTAGTGTGAATATTCTTAGCAACTTTTTTTACTTTAATTGCTAGAATGTCTCGACAAGGTTTGAAGTAATATACGGGCATTTTTGATTTTCGGAAGCTCTGTCATCGAAGTCATAACAATATTTACCTCATAAATCATTCAAATTATCGAGATCGAATAGAAATACCCTTCTTGTTCAGTTTAGATTCTTTTTCAAAATTTATTTTAGCAAAAATACCACATGAAATTTTTTAAGATAAAAAACTTTCAGTACCCCTACACCTCTGTCACTGTAAGTGACAGAGGTGTAGGGATACTGAAAGTAAACTATTGTTCTGCGAGATTATTGCGATCTACACACGTGAATCATGTTCAATTTAATGTGGTATAAACGTAAAAAAATAATTTCTGGTTGAACTGAAAGGAATATGTTATTTTTTTAAATTGCAAATTAAAGGGATAATACTAATACATACCTGTGTTAACGACACATTATCTAAATTCAAGTGCAGAAGAGAGTACTCTAGGCCTTGGAAACTTAAACCATTAGGTTCAAGTACTAATTGACTGTTGTGACTTAAATCTAAGCTTGACAATTTTGGTAGACCCTTAAATACGCCTCCATCTATTTGCGCCAGTCGATTGTAAGAGAGATCTAAGAAATTAAGACTCTAAAATAACAAACATCGATTTATTATTGATTTATTTCTACTAGTATGTATTGCTAGTACCTTAAACCTAGACAGTAATCCACCATGTGACAAAGAAGAGATACTATTCCACGATAAATCCAGCTCACACAAACTCATACCCGTTGCAACAGACATGCTGGTGAGAGGCAGTTTGGTTAGCAAATTGTGAGAAACATCTAATCTTTCTAAACCTTCTTCTCTAAATAGATTATCCGGTAAAAATCGTAGTCTGTTGTGGGATAAATTAACTATCCTTAAGTTGGTAAGAAAACGGAACAAATCATTTGGTACGTCTGCTATACGATTATGGCAAGCGTGCAAAACCTATAACAATGAAAGTATTTGAAATTTTGGTGAATGCGCCGATGTTGCTAAATAAAACGTCAATAAATTGAAAACCGCGTGCAAAAACCGAGCAAGTCCACTTTTTACAGGGTGATTCAGAACTTATCCAAAAAAAAATTTTTTTAATGTACAGGGTCTCTTACAAATACAATTTTGTAAAGAAAAAATCAAAAAGGGCAATTCGAAAATGATTTAAAAATACACTTCTGCACGGCACTGGTAACTGTTCCACTGTAAAACCTGACCTCGCACAATGCGACCGACATGGCGGTAGTTTGATAAAAACGGACTCAAACTTCGCAAGGAAAGAAATAATTAGAATTTTATAGCACCTATTTTATATCAGCAAACTCAACTGCATTTGCCGCTATTATTGTTATTTATTAATGAAATTAATTTGTGGTTTTAAATAATAAAATAATTTGACTTACCTGATGTTACAACATCTGTTCAAAATTTTGTCCACCGATATTTGGGTCTGTCTTACTCAGTTTCTACGAATTAACACCTTGTCTTGCTTCAGCATAACACAAATGCTGCACCATAATGCAAATGTTGTCTTGATTCACCATAAATTAAAACGATATACATCAACTCAGAGTTGCTATACACGCAAACCATTGTTGACACTAACTACTAAAAAACTATTGTAAACACCGCAGATAACAGGTAAACACTAACGCAACGACGATTGTAAAATCGAATTTCAGTATTCGGAGTCGCTTAGGCCACTTGGCTCACCACGCGTATTGCGAATGGCGCTAGAAACTACAGTTGTCCAGCTGTAATGGTTGAATGTACTACAATTTCAATAATTTTTTTCTCGAAACTATAAGGATTTTACACAAAAATTTTTTACGATATTGCCTCCATTTCTCATGCTGCATCTATCCCCAAATTTGTTTGGATAAGTTGTGAATCACCCTTTATAAGAAATAGAGGTTAGCAAAAAGATTTGAAATGGTGAATTATTCTATAGAAAACTCTTAGATATAGAAATACGTGGTAAAAATTTTGACAAGAGTCTAGGGCAGCAAAATTCACTTTGCTTCGAAGCTCGAAATTTTTTTTTCTGAAGAATTAAGAAAATAGTATGGAAGCAACGTGAGTGTCCCTTGACATTATTAAAATTTTGTCGTTTAGTTCTGGAACGTTCTGTATACTAAGAGGAAAATCCTACCTTCCATGATAATCTGCATATTTAGACGAATAAAATTCAATCAGTTCAGATTCCAATGTGACATACCAATATTTCGAAGAATAAGACCAACTTCGTACCTCCATAAATATACATTGTCTCGAATCTCTATAATATATTGTCTCGATAATACTTACATAATCTACATATCTCGTCTTCGAATAAATTTCCGGCAATAAATAATAATTTTAATTACAGGTGCAATCAGGTTAATTATGGACTTTTCTGATCACTTTTAAAACAATTTTCAGAAGCAACTTTATTGATAATAATGAAAACAATGTTTTAGGGCAAAATTATGTGCCAGCTACAACTTTGTGAATAAAGAATGAATGATATGAAATACAGAGTGATTCACAACTCATCCAAAAAAATTTGGGAATAGATGTGACATGAGAAATGGAGTCAATATCGTAAAAAAAAATTTTGGAAAAACCCTAAAAGTTCCCAAAAAAAAAAAATATTGAAGTTGTAGTACTTTCAACCATTGCATAGCTGGACAGCTGTAGTCTCTAGCGTCATTCGCAATACGCGAGACTACAGAGCCACGTAGCCTCAGCGACTCCGAATACTGAATCTGATTTACAATCGTCGTTGCGATAGTGTTTACAAAAGCTTTTTAGTAGTTAGTGTCAAAAATGGTTTGCGTGTACAGCAACTCGGAGTTGATGGATATCGTTTTAATTTTTGGTGAATCAAGACATTTGCATTATGGTAAAGCATTTGTGTGATGGTGAAGCAAGACAAGGTGTTAGTTCGTAGAAACTGTGTAAGACGGACCCAAATGTGTTTACACGTCGGTGACAAAATTTTGAACAGATGTTGTTACATCAAGTATGTCAAATTATTTTATTAATTAAAACACAAATTTTTTTATTAATTAATAATAACAATAGCGGCAAATGCAGTTGAGTTTGTTGATATAAAATAGATGCTATAAAATTCTATTTATTTCTTTCCTTGCGAAGTTTTTGTTTTACAGTGGACCAGCTTCCAGTGCCATGCAGAAGTGTTTGTTTTCTTTACAAAATTGTATTTGTCCCCTCCATCCAAAATTTGTTTTTTGGATAAGTTCTAAATCACCCTGTATAATATGAAAACAAATATTCTGAGAAATATAGATAATGTAGAGAAAGATAATATTTGAACAAGTTTAGTTATTAAACAGTTATTTCAATATTTCCACAACTTTTATAAAATTTACTTAACCGGTTCTTGCACGAAACTGTTCGATTAGAATTAAATACCTGTAATTTTTTTGTATTCCTAAACATGTCGAAGTCCATTTCATACATTCTGTTATGAGAAATATCTAACCATTGTAGATGCCTTAAATTTCCAAATACTTCTCTTGTTGCATTGAGTAAACCGTTATAACTCAGATAAAGATGAGTTAATGATAGTTCTACTGGCATGAAGAAATGCTTGGAAATTGACGATATATTGTTGTGTGACAAATCAAGAATTTTTATATTGGAATGTACTCTGGGCACACCTAGGTAGAAAGAACTTAAAAATACAAATGAATTATATAGTAAATGTAAAAAAACACATAGATTTGTGCTTTACGACCAACATTTAAACAATTTTAGCAGGCGTTATGCAATATAAAGCTGTACGTACAAAATATGTTTTACTGTTGACAGGATTTATTTAGGCATGCTTTATTAAATAATATTATATATGATATAGTTGTAATCATAAAGGTCGTATAGTTACAATTTTTGTATTAAGTTGCACATAAACTAAAATACAGACTACATAATCCTGAAACATGAATGCATATTATATTTTTGACCTTTAACAAATATAAATTAAAAAGACATTCTTCATAATTTTTTATATATGAAAAGATGAACAATTCGGTAGTATAGATTAGGCATATTATTATCTTTTTAATTCAAATTCGCTTCTCACTAGAGGGATCTCGGAAACGGTAAGAGGTACGAAATAGCTTAAATAGGGGCAAAGTTGCGTAATCAGGGGACCAACATTAGGCCTCTAAAAAATCAAGGCTATCATGATTAGTTTTCGAAATATTTGAAAAAAACGAAAATTTGGAAATCCGTTTTTGTTTCATTTCCGCCTTGTTTGAGGTGATATTGAAAAAAGAACACTTTCTCAAGGCCACTTTTTGCCCTTTATCGAATGGCATAATCAATTTTTGTATGTAATGTTTCGTCTTTCCAGGACCATCATCAACTTCATTTTTTTAAATACTACCCTAGAAATTTTATTACATTTTTTGCAGGCCTTCATGACCCCTAATACTGTACTGCCTCGAAAAATTCATCTGCATTGTATTCGTTCCAAATTTATCTAAATTTATTATTTAGATTTCTTTGATTGTTGAATAATCGTACACTGTAAGTGTCGTTAGACGCTGTGAAATCCATCTAGTTATTTAAACTATTACAACTACGCGTTACAATAAAACATTTATTATTAACTATTACCATCACTTGGTCATACATAACTCAATAAGTTGTTGCGTCAAAATTAAAACATTATTACAATTTTAATTTATGAATATTGAATACTGAATATTATTCTTTAAAATATTTCAGTAAATATTCAAAAACATTTTCGTTTTGGCAAAGGTTGAAAATGAAGATCAGCGTAATATTATCAGAATTTATTATAGCTGTAACCGCAACTGTGAAAAAGCATGTCATATGTATTTATATGAATATCCTGGAAAAAATAGATCGGAATTTGTTTGAATTTTGAGCACTGGAGACACCTAGAAATAACTATGGACACGGGAATTGGACGGAGCACGCTCCTTCGTTTTCTTAGTTTAAGATTTGTGTGTTTGCAAGACGTAGAAAAAAGTAGGCTTCTAATATACTTGTCATATTGTAACATTTGTCAACAAATATACAGTTCATTTTAAGGTCAGTTTATTTACCACTAAACCAAACAGGAATAACACTCTAATAATGTTTTATTTTAATGCGTGGTGGTAATAGTTTCAATAATTAGATGGATTTCACAGAGTCTAACGACACTTACAGTGTGCGATAATTCAATAAACAAAGAAATCTAAATAAAAAATTTAGATAAATTTGAAACGAATACACTGAAGATGAATTTTTCGAGACAAAACGTCTGAATCTGGTTCGGACTGAGGCAGTACAGTATTGGGGATCATGAAGGCTTGCAAAAATTGTAATAAAATTTCCAAGGTCGTATTTAAAAAAATGAAGTTGATGATGGTCCTGGAGAGACAAAACGTTACATATAAAAAATTGATTATTCCATTCGACAGAGGGCAAAAAGTGGCCATGAGAAAGTGTTCTTCTTTTTTCAATATCACCTCAAACAAGGCCGAAATGAAACAAACACGGATTTCCAAAATTTCGTTTTTTTCAAATATTTCGAAAACTAATCATGTTAGCTTTGATTTTTTAGAGGCATAATGTTGGTCCCTTGATTACGCAACTTTGCCCCCATTTAAACTACTTCGTACTTCTTACCGTTTCCGAGATCCCTGTAGTGAGAAGCAAATTTGTAACAGCCTGTAAGTTACTCATCAGAAATGTGCAATGTAGTTCGTCAGTTTGTATGTATTAAAGTATTTTGATGCACTTTATTTAAGGAAGTTTATCTGATTTGGAATTGACAAATAAATATTCATAAAAAAATTAATATAAGCTTATTAATATGAAAAAAATCCTCAAAAAAATTATGACTAGTTTGAATACCTAAGAGACGAGGTATTAATAAAATAATTTTTCACGATTTAGTACGAAGTCTTATGAGAATGTTGATTTTTTTGATCTTTTCACTTAGAATGCGCAACAATTGACGAACAATTTCCACAGCAACTTGTATAAATGGGGAACTGATATCTAAGGAACCGTATGACAACTTGTAGAAATCGATTAGGTACTTGTAAAATACATAATTTATAATAATTCTCCTTCAAACTGCTTCGTTGACTAACTTAACCCTTATGCGTGATACCGGCAACGACGCAGTTCTCGACGTAGCGTATTATTTGAAATTCGCATATGATGTATATTTCAAGGCATCCAAACAAACAGAATGATCGAACGCGAGCGAGCGAACGCGGAGCCGAACGCGTCAGCCAAGTACAACGTAGCCAAATCTAAAGGCATACCATTTTAGTCACTAGCGAATCTACAGAAACTCTCGTTTAGACTTTAGACGTACCTCCGTACTCAATAAACCTCCTTAATAATTTTACAAAAATCATGTTAGATGCATTTTATTCAGGGTATCATAATTTGTGTTGTTATGTCGTTGTCTATGCACATGGGCGCCTACTTTGCATTTCCTTAGCCATAAAATGACTACAATTAAAACATTAGTCAACAGAGCTAGAACCATATAAGATCCGGAGCAATTAGATTCTTTTACAGCAAAAAAACAGGATATCAAATGAGTCATCAACCCTAGACGTCCACAAACGGAAACATGTGCATTGAGGCTTGCCCAGTTTATGTTCATAATGTAACAAACCGCATTGCCAAGGTATTGCAGGCATGTATGAACCAGGAAATTTTATAAGTGTGACAATGAGATCGGTTATTACAAGAAGAAAGGAACACGAAAAGGCTTCAAGACTCAACCAGTCTGAGAAATCAGCAATCTCCCAACATACGTTAGTTGAAAGGCATATAATATATTTCGAAGACACCGAGATACTTGCGAGAAGTACGAGAAGTACGGGATTTTACAACCTAGTGAGATGGGAAGCATTGGAAATCGAACAATATCCAAATAGTATGAATCGTGAAGACATTCGGTTGAGCAGAACCTGGTTACCTCTTCTAAAAATCAATTGAAAGAGGGAAGAAGACGTGATACAAGACTGTATATGCCTGAAAACATACGCTTTGCAGAGTCACCACTGAAGATGTCAATAGTGAAGAACGGCGAAATGTTGGATGTTACCAGTTACAGAGGCTACTACAGAACGTCTCAGAGGGAACCATTGTCGGAGGAGCAGTTCCGTAGCAGCCTTAGAAGAATCGACAACATGATGGTGGGCCTGGGGTTTCACATAGGCTAGCCTGAGAATAACAAGGGGAATGCCAAAGATTCATAGCTAAGGCTAAGAAAGTGCAAGGGAAGTCTGTAACTAGCGACGACCAGGTACATAAGGCAAGACTGTTTTGCCAGGACACCAGAAACCACGTTGTGTACTTTAAGTATGAGAACGAGCCTAAAACCACTATAGTTTGTTCTAACTTCCATCAATAGAAAGAAACTAAGGATGCGGTTGGAAAACTAAAAAATCCTCATATAGCAGTAAAAGTAAATAAACATGAATTTAAATGAACAATCAAAAAATAAAGCGAATATATGAAAATATCGATAAAAAAATACCATAAAAATATACTTGTTATAGAAAATGTAAATGAGAGTATCGTCCAGTCATAAATAATGAGCAAATAAAGCATAAATATAAACTAAAATATGTTGTATTTTTAAAGTTTTTCTTTCACGAACAAAGTCGTATAATACAGGGTGTTATTGAACATATGTCAAAAATTTAAAGGGGTGAAAAGGAACAAAAACTGAGTTAACTGATGTCACAAACTTGTATCGGAAGTTTAAGGTCATAGAGAAAAAAGCTAATTAAAAATATGTTTATAACTGTTTTGGAACTGCTGAAATACATGTATTTTATCACAGCGAGTACTTACAAAAAATTATGTAAAACTTTTTACGAGTTTGTAGGTTTCGTATGAAGCCGGAGTGTATTCAAAAGTCAGTTTGTTTGTGTGTTTGTTGTAATGATTGCTGTGCTGTTTTTCAAGAGTACATTTAATAGCTGTATTTCCAAGTTTTCTTTTCAAAATGGCGCATTTATTTAGCAATCGCGAATATTATGATATGCTCATAATTTATGCCGAAGCAAACGAAAATGCCCACAGAGCTTGTCAAGTGTACCGTGCAAGATATCCTGAACGCCGTACCCCCGCACTGCGAACATTTGTTGCTGTAGCGCAAAGAAGGTGAAGTACAACCGCGTCGAGGTCGCAACGGTGGCCCAGGGCGACCACTAGGAATCTTAAATGTCGAGGAGATGATTTTAGATCTCGTCGAAGAAGATCCGCATCGTAGCACCAGAAATATCGAACAGCAAGTAGATATTTCGCATCCTGTTGTGTGGCGAACATTACGAGAAGCTCAGTTGTACCCATTTCATATTCAACGTATTCAAGCGCTTACTCTTAAGGATTTTTAACTACGTCGAGGTTTTTGCGAATGGTTGCTTCAGGAACATGCAAGAAATCCTCAATTTAGAGCACAAATACTTGTTACAGATGAAGCATGTTTCAGTCGAAATGGTGTACGAAACGTCCACAACACTCACCACTATCAAAAATCCACACGAAATACGTCGCGGTGCCTTTCAGCAACAGTTTTCAGTGAACATGTGGGCCGGTATCGTTAATGACACTTTAATGTAACCTTTTGAATTGCCTAGACGCTTAGACAGTGCTTCATATCTAGATTTTTTGCAAAATCGCTTGCCGGAGCTATTGGAAGACGTGCCATTAAATGTTCGGCAAAATATGTGGTTACTGCATGACGGAGCCCCCATTCACTTTTTTCGGAGACTGCACGACTCTCTAAACATTACTTTTCGCGATCGCTGGATAGGCCGCGGCTAGTTAGATGGGCCCTCACCCCTTTAGTCTTCTTTTTGTAGGGATATGAGAAAAGTGTTGTGTATTCCACGGAAGTTCGTGACATCGACCAACTGCGACATGGTATTGCCGATGCTTGTAATATGATTCGAGAGGACGTGGCAATGTTGCAATGCGTGCGAGCGAATTGGATACGTCGCGCTGAAGCTTGTGTGCAAGCAAATGGTGGGTACATTGAACATCTTCTATGAAAATCAAGTTCTCAAAAGGTGGCCTCTTGCAATATTGAGGTTAGTCAAATTTTAAAATTACATTTTACTCAACACAAATCACATGACATAAGTTATTAACACATTAACACCCTATATACATACGTAGTGCCAATAATTTATAAATAATTATTTCTCATTAAAAAATAATTAGTTTATTTTAATTACTAAATAATTTTCTAACGTGTATTGTACAGTGGTACACCGATTATATTTTTTCAAATATTTAGTCGTTTTTTGGAAGTACTGCAATAAAAAATAAGTACGGCCATATTGACCGACATCGACAGTTCACTTTTATTATCAAATAAACGTTTAAGAAAACATATGTCTTATAACTACCCTTCAGATATGTTTGATTTTATTATTATTATAATCTCCTAAATACAAATTTCACAAAAATCTATCTATGTTTCATATTATAGGGAAATTAATGTATGTATGGTACACAATTATAATGCCTTTCATATTTTAGGTAAGAGAATAATATTTTATGAAAAATTAATTGCAAAATTGCGTGTTTCCCTGAAAACGAAAATGTGTCGTAAAAGCATCAATCTGCAAATGTGACCCTCGCGACTAGAAATTAAGCATTAAAGCCTAGTTTTATATAACAATGGTGTCTGAAGGTCACATATTTTCATAGCTTCTGATAACGTGACTTGATCTTGATAAAACAAGTGTTTGAAAAGTTTCCTCATTATCTGAAGCATGAATGATTAACACGTGTAATTGTATTGAAAATTGAATCGCCTTTTTTTAAAATATCATATGTTTTATAAAATAAATACGTAGGTATAATATCCTCTTCATATTCTGAAGTAATTCCTAGTAGGTAATATAACATTACATAAGTAAAAAATACAGTCTACTTCTCCTAGACGATTTAAAAAAGAAGTTGACGGACAACTCCACACATACTACAAGGTTAATATTAATTTATTTCGAATAATGAAAAGAGAATATTTGGGTGCACTGGAATGCACTGAAGAAAGGAGAAACCTTAGAACTAACACTGATAATGTTTCATTGGATGTGCATATACTTTAATAGTGAGACCTGGACTTCTTTATAGTACGGTGATCTGTACGGCCCAAAATCAGGAACCACTGCATTATAGACATTGAAAAGATTTCATAAATGTATGTTATATCAAGAAACATGGCAATCTTCAAGAGCTCACTTGGAAGTTTTGTTAAACCACTTCAAATAATGATGGAAAGAAAAACAAGAATACTCAGCATAGAAACACAGGAATATTGAACCACCGCAGCGCATAACAAGCATGCATTACTCTGGGACCAATCAGTCAGAATTATTGGAAAAAAGGCAATGAAAAGCAAATAAACTTGCAAGAAAGGGGACTGATACGGTTTTCCCAAGACCAGAGTCAGTATTTAGCATTCCGTTGCAGTACACAAGCTTTAGGGAGAAAATGGTTGTTTTCTATCGCAAAAGAGGACAAATGAAATGACAAATGAAAAAGCATATTTATATGACATTAGTAGATAATTTAAACTTTCTTATATACAAAGGAATTAAGAATAAGTTGGCTAATGGACTTGAATGATATTTACACATAGAACAAATCTGCTTAGATAAATAGTAACAGAAAACAATGGTGTATGATGCTGCTTCGTCTGTTACACACGCATCATTATTGACGAAAGAAGGAACTAACGAAACTAATATTTGAGAAAGCTTCATATTTACGTCATTCTACATATTTAAATATCGCTCTAAAATTGTTCTTTCTGTGGGAGAATTTTTATGTAACCGACACAAAATGCATACTTATGTTAATTTATTAGAAAACATTAAGGTTATTTATTGCAGCAAAAGACCTAGTCCGTGAATACGATGTGTGTATCCTTGTTACAACAGTAAACGTTGCACAACTATCACAGTGCAGCAGAAATTGGAGAAAAATGAAAGATGTTCAGAAATATCCATCTTGAACACATAAATTTTATGTAGACAAGGAATATACAAAGTTTAGAATATTTATTTTTCCGTAGTGAATTCAACTAGAAAAATACATATCTGGTTCTTCTTCGAATTTATGAATGTGTACTTTTTTATTTTTCTTTCTCCGTGACTAGGTTGATAAATTTTAATAGATTGCAAAATTCTAGTCAACATCTATTATTATTTAGAAATGTTCTGTAGGTATCTTTAAAAAATGACATTCTTTAACAGTAACTAAAGTAATTTAAAACTTACCCGCTCCAGGTTCAAAATTTAAAGGCATATTTACTATTAAATCCTTCAAATTATTATGACTGGCGTTTACCCTAAAGATAGACAGTGTCCCAACTTGATCAAACATGGAAATTTCGAACGATTTCAGTTTATTATAAGATATATCTAAATCTTCTAATTCAGGTAAATTCTGAAATGCTTCATAACCTATTATTGATATTTTGTTTCCTTTCAAATTCAATCTTTTAATATTTTCCAAATTCATAAATGACCTTCTCTCGAGGGTTTCAATTCTGTTATCGTCCAGATGAAGCTGCTCTAATCTCGGTAAATTAACAAAAGTGTGTTGATTTATTACTTTTATGTTATTAAAAGATAAATATATTTGTTCTAAATTTGAATGGATATCACCCTAAAATTATTGAAAATATTCAAAATTCGTTACACGTCAACAAATTAGAAATTTAAGGATTTTTTACCTGAAATGTTCCTTTGTGTACAGTCTCGATGATATTATCCTGGAGTTCAAGTATTTTCAGTTTCCTAAGGAAATGAAATGAAGTATCTGGCATAGTTTTTAATCTATTGTTACTAAGATCCAGTAATTCCAAATTTGGTAATACTTTTATTGCATCTACTGGTACATTTGATACAGAGGGAGCAAAAGCAGATGACAACATTAAATGTGTTAAAGAGTGTCCAATCTAGAAATATTTGATTAATAAATCTATAAAATTAATTCATATTTCTCTAAACTTACGTCAGCAAAAGCATCATTTTCGATGGTGGTGATCATATTGTCCGAGAGATCAATGAACTTTAATCCATGAACATGCTTAAATGCGTTACTTTTGATTATTTGCAAATCGGCGAAATTAATTTGTAGTTCTTCTAAATCAACTCCATATTCCAAGAAATCTTCAGGAGAAATATTAGTTTGTGTCAATTGAGACAATGATAATACTCGTAAACTCCTTAATCTAAAGTATCGGATAACAAAAAAATTAAGGAAAACATTTACAATAAGATGTATGTACATGGTTTTAAAATGTGTTTTATTAAAATGATACAATTTAATTGGAGGTTACATGCTCTTAATTTCTTTTACTTTTTTGTCAATAAGGAATAACTTCTCAGCCTTTGATTTGCAATTTCAATTTTGAAATCATACTTACCTATTTTTCGGCTTTATTAACCAAAAAGTTTTCTATATCTTTGTAAACATTCAAGATTTTTTTATTTTTTAACATGTGTATTGAAAAAAAGCAACAAGGAATGTCATATTTTGAACTTCAGGAATCTCCCACTAAGTTGTATCATATTCTTAGTGAGGCAACTTGTGTATATGTATATGAACTTACCTTCGCAATTCTTGGATAGAAATTGGTAAATTCTCAGTGCCACTTAGATCTAAGTTATATAAAGTGAATTGAAAACCATTAAAGGCTTCGGTAGGATTTAAATTGTCAATCATATTATCCCTTAATGACAACGTTCTCAGCAAGCCGAATCTGTGGAACACATCTTGAGGTAATAACGATATATTATTTCCACTTAAGTCCAAATGTTCCAAGTAATTTTCTAGTCCACTAAATGCAGCTGGTGATATTTTAATTAAGCCACAACTTCTGAGATATAGCACTCGTATTTTTGCTTGTTGGAAAGCATTTTCCTAAAAAAATTAGGTAGGTATGCCATAAGTGCAGCCTATAATTTAAAACAAAAAGTTTGATGGCTGAATTAATCACGTGTTTCAATAATTTTATAATTAACAATTTAATTGTACTTTTCTCGGATGCAATGTAGATGTTATAAATAGTTAATCCATGTATTGACAGTCCTCAGGATATAGTTACATTAAATTCAATCATTAATTGCTTGTTGCTTTTATATTAGTTAAAAATATACAAGGTGTCCGGGAAAATGTGGGAAATCTCTGGGGTGCAGATAGACCATGAAAAAATAAGATGACAAGTTCCTATAAAATTTTTTCGAATGCCGCTGGAAATCAGTTTTTCTTGAATAACTTTCAAAGTAATTAATATAGTTTAATAAAAATTTTATGTGATGAATACTAGTAAGGACCTCTTAAAATATTGTCCTTGAAACATATTTAGCTCTTTTAGTTTACCAGGAGCGGGCTAAGCTTTACAACTTACTGCCTAAATTTTTAACACCCTGTATGATAAAGACTTTAAAATAATAAATCTGGGTAGCTTCAACCTAAGACTAAAAAAAAAGTACTCTTGTTTATTGTCGATAAAATGAACCGTTTACGAGAAAAAGAATAATTAACGAATTCATGTTTTATTTTTAATAAAAAGGGCCATGATTTCTATTCTATGAAGTGACATCGCTGACACATAGATCCTTTACTTCGTTATTAATTTAACTATTTTTGGATCTCATGGTGAATTTAATTGTGAATTAATTCGAAATATCGAATACACGTTTATTGATTATGCAGATATGCATCTCATGTACCTATGGTCTTGCGTCTTGCAATGCTTTACAAACCAGAAAGTTATATCACGACAGATTTCGTAATCGTGCTCTGCCAAACCAGAAGACATTTCAACGAATTGAGCAACGCCGCAATTAGAGGTAAATATTTTAATTACTGTAGAAGAAACTCCATCAACGAAATTATCAGCTCAGTTTAATACATTGAAAACAATAGTATATGAAGTTTTTCAAGAACAGCTGTTATATTCATACCATTTGCAAAAAATACATTAACTGATTCCTGAAGATTTTCCTCGTAGAATGCAGTTTGCAAACTGGCTATTGGATCAGCAACGAAATAATGTAAACTTCATTAGCACTATTCTTTTCACGGATGAAGCAAGGTTTGCCAAAAATGGTATCACCAATTTACTCAACACGCATGTATGGGCTGATGAAAATCCTCATGCCACTATTGTTTCGCATCATCAACATCAGTTCCAATCAATTAACATCTCGGCAGGAACCACTGGCAATTTTTTTATTGAACCATTCATATTGCCGGAACGATTGAATGGACAACTTTATTTGGAGTTTCTTCAGAACACTTTTCAAGATTTAATAGAATTTAATAGAAAATTTAATAGAATCCGCCGAAACATGTACCTCATGCACGATAGGGCATGCAAGTTTCAGCGTTGGTGTGCGGGAGCACCTGAATAACGTCTATCCAAACCGTTGGATAGGTAGAAAAGGACCTATTGCCTGGCCTCCTCGATCTTCCGACCTAACGCCTCTGGATTTTTACGTGTGGGGACACCTTAAACAATTGGTGTATTCCACTCCGGTCGACACTAGGGAGGAACTTCTACAGAGACATTTCATTGTGATGTGATAAGGAACAATGCGGGGTTATTGTGGCGGGTACAGCAGTCCTCAATTCGTCGTGTCCCCGAGTGTATCAGCCTTCACGGAGCCCATGTTGAACCCTTTTATGAAGTTTTTCAATAATTTCGTTAAGATATTTCCTGGAACACCACTGCGTTTTTTTAATTTTGTATTTTTTCGGATTAAACATCTTAAAATAAAACTTTTCTATTATTTGAATGACTTTCGTATCGCACCATGTTGTCGAGGAAAAAAAATAGAAATTATGGCCCTTTTTATTAAAAATAAAACATGAATTCGTTTATTATTCTTTTTCTCGTAAACAATTCATTTTATCGACAATAAACAAGAGTACTATTTTTTAGTCTAAGGTGGTCTAAGGCTGAAGCTACCCAGATTTATTATTTTAAAGTTTTTATCATACAGGGTGTTAAAAATGTAAGCATTAAGTTGTAAAGCTTAGCCCGCCCTATTTGCACCCGAGATATTTCCCACATAATTTTAAATTGTACATACAACCAAACGGAAATTTTAGGTGAATCGGTGCGTCACTTGCGTCACCTGGCGAGCCGCTACTGCAGTTGTAAAATAACGTGGTGTAAGAAGATTTAGAATTAAAAAATCACCAAACAGTTTTTCCAGAAGAATGTCCCTTAAAATAATCGTAGCAGGTAAATTGAAATAAATATGTAAAAAATATGTATATTAATTTTAAGAGTTCTCATGTCATTGCAATTTACCGTTTTCCGAAGGCAATAATGTAGAATGAAAAACGTTTTATACTTTCTGAGCTTACCTCAAGACCCCTTAAGGGATTTCCATCCAAATATGTTATATTCACTACATTAAAATACATAAAAGACATAGACTCAAGAAACGGTAACTGATTATAATCGAGTCTCAATGTGTCTAGATTTAACTGAAAATTCAAATTTATGTTAACTCCTGGCTCAGTAACGGGCGACATCTTGTTAATTCGATTGTAACTCAAATCGAGCGTCTTCAGAGTTCTCAACGGTTGCAGTGCTAAATAGGGAATTGAACTTAGTTGATTGTCTGCTAATATTAAATGAGCAAGTCTTCCCATTCCGTCACGGAAAATAGATGGATCAATTTCTCTCAAATTGTTTCCTCTTAAATCTATAATTTCTACCATGGGCAAGCCAGAAAATGAGTCCAGCGGTAGCTGAGTTATAGAATTTTCGGAAAGTATAAGGACTTCTAGTGAATTCTCTAATCCTCTCCAGTCTTCTGGTAAGATTTTGTTAATACCATTCCCTACAAAAAAAAATGTTTATGCTCAATCGTTGGTAAAATTAATATTAAAGCTGTTACTACTATTAACTGCCACGTAGCAAATTATATATTTTTTTAATTAGGTAATTTAATATTTCCGAATGTTTTCTTTTTTAACAAGAAAATCATGCTTGTATGCGAACAGTAAAGCAAAGACACACCTGATAAATTTAATAGTCTTAATTTTTGCAAATATCTTATTGCTCGATTAGGAACATGACTCAGTTCACAATGGCTAATTTCCAATTCCCACAAAGATCTTTCCAGTCCAAGAAAAGCTTCATCCGATACCAGTGTTAAAGGATTTCTGCTTATTATAATTTTATACAAACCTAAAACAATGTGAAGGTTATACACTGATATAATTTTGAATTATAAGGCATCTAAATACCTGTACTTTGCAAAAAATAGGGGGATAATGTTCTCAGTCCGTTATTCTCTAGGTGCAACATAAATACTTTGGAGGTATTAACTGCTTCGGGTATTCTTGGTAAGTGTACATTTTGACACTGAACTATTCCTAAGTCTGGTACCGATTTAGAACAACTACACAAAGGATTGAAGAAACATGGCGGATAATATACAGAATCCATTTCTCTGGATTCAATCATAGACACCCATACCATTAAAATGAATGTTCCTATTACTAATGCGTATCCAATTTTCATAATTTGTAATAAATCCTGTAAAAAATGTATTTCAGAAAATGAGTGGTATGTAGTTAATTTAATTTCGAAAAACATAATTTGAATATCAAAATTAATCAGATGTACAGCTTGACCAAATTACTAGAGTAACACCGCAGCTCATTTTCTGATTAAACGTCGAATGGTGAACATCAGTACACATAACATAACACAGAAAGTACCTGCCCTACTATTAAGATCTCATATCTTTGTCACTGCGAACTCGTTTCTTAATTTGCGCATCTTGTGGACAAGATAAGTGTAATCAAGCTGTATCTATTTCAAAAAAACGTCAGTGGTAATCAGTTCAAACAGCACAACAGACATTGAGCATACCCGCAGTCATGTTATAACGTCACGTGGAGAGTAAATAACGATTTCTGGATATTGTCTGTGCCGGAGTGTGAGGTGTGAGTTAATACTGCGAATCTATATAACTTGGCTTCCTTATCGTGTGCGTTCTAAAGTGGTATAAATTTCATATTTATATTGATGCATGTTTGTAATTGATAAAACTCTTCTGAATATTTACAGGATTGTGTAGTAATAATGACTTCTTGAAATGTACTAAGTGACACGAGCTTGTTTGATAGGTAATAAACCTAAATCTCTAAAAGACAGATACTGTACACAGTACGGTTCACTGATTCAATACCACAGGCACATCTTGGACATACGATGACAAAATCAGTCCTACAAATCTGTAGTCATTGATAGGTCCGGAAACCTCCTACTTCCCAAACCACCAAAATCTGCTACAACTTTACATTTAGCAGATTTCTCTTTGAATATAACCCTGCAACGGAGTCTGCCGGCACGGTATGCCTGAAAGCCAACTGCAACAATAAGTGACTTCAATGTCTGAAGGCAGTTGTCAGTGAGTCGAGTGTGCGAACGATCTTGGAGAGGATTTCTTTTTTCCTTTTAAACGTCTACACGTAACCGGCAATATATTTTCAAGATTACCTTGATGGTAATATCAAGGTAGATGGAATTTAAATATAACGGCAGATATTAAAAAAGATACACAAGGGATACAAAAGGAGAACGAATAGCAAAAAAAAACACTGTTTTGATTTAGTGCAACCTTGAGGTGCACTTTTATAACTAATCAATTTTCTCGATTCACTCGCAACTAGTTGCAGAGATTTCAGGTAAACAATGATTACAAATACTCTTTTACAGGGCTGTATCCAAAGAGAATTTTATCTTCAAAACCTGAGGTTACGGAACTGATTTTATCTTTGTATGCCCAAGACATGCCTGCCGCATTGAGTAGATCGTACTATGTGATGTGCCTGTCTGTGAATTAGGAACGTATGTTCAGATAGTGCTGTGTGAGTTAGTGGATCTCGTTGTCTCCGCTGTAAATTCGTGGTTTGAGTTTGTGACTTTAATCCACCGAATGTAGAATTTTAGCTGATTTCTTTTTAGGGATGGTGTTCATCCGAAGCTGAAGGGTTGCAAGTGTTAAATAAATCGTTGAATACCCAAAATCCATAGCTCGTTTCCAGGGCTCCATTCAAAGATAAACCTACTGGATGCAAAGTTTTGTTTTTTTTTTGTTTCAGTAGCCGTTCTTAGCAATTTAAAAAACTGGTTGGTGATGGAGAAGTTTCCATGCCGATTCGGTTCTTGAGGGCCAAAATACATACATAGGGATTAATGTCAGAAATAGAGTTGCTCTCTGGAGTATAAATAATATTTTCTAAAGATCGTCTGAGACTTATGAAATATTATTTTCCCGAAATCGGATTCAAAAGTTCTAATATACAGAGTGATTCACAAACCGTGACCACAAATGAAACCTTGTATTCTTTGATGAATTTTAAGGGGAGCCTTTCGTATAAAGTTTTTATCTGGGACGCTTCGTTAAAAAGATACAGGGTGTTAAACTTAAAAAATATGTTTTTAACTTTTTAAATAATTTAAATTTTTGTACAGAAATGTAAAAAACTCAATCACCGAAAGCCATTATTATAATTTTTATTGTGCCCTTCTGCTCTACAACGTACACTTACTGAATTTAACTACCTAGGTATTTTTTTTCAATATTTTCACTTATTCGTTTTTTTTCATTTGTTTTAGTATATGTTCTATTATTCTTGTGTTATTTCTTTCTTAAACTTTACTTTAATTTATATTAAACAAACTCTTTCATTTTAAACCTTATTTATTTTTCTATTTCTTATATTTTCTGAGATCATAATGACCTACTAGGTAGGATATCAGACATAGTCATAGGTTGCTTTCAAATATTTTTTATAAAATTTATGAAATTTTTAATGAGATATTTTATTTTATTGAGAATTATTTTACAATTAAATTTTCTTACTTATAGTAACAAAATATTATAAATCTTAAATAATCACTTTATTATTATGAAGTAGAAACCAAGACTTTATACATATAGTTCAGTAAATAACTCTCTGCCGCTGTTGTGTTTCAATAATACAAAACTGTTACTTTATTATAAACGTTTGTAAGAAAACGAATTATTGATAGCAATAGTTCGTTTTCTTACAACTTACATAAATATGCAAATAAGCAAATATTACGTCCACAACCTACCACAAATATTTGAAAATATAACATGATTTCTTCATTGAATGTTTTTTATGATTAATGAATGAAATAGTGTAGTTAATTATAAAGGAAATCGTAGGCGGGAAATGAATTGTTTAATAACACAATCGTAGTAATTATTATCATTAAAATTTAATCATACGTGCCATTAATAAGGAAGAAGGTGAGATTTTAATGGATTTAATGATTACGAGAACAATATAATTGTCAAACGTTAATTAAACAATTCTGCTAATAGAAATATCTAAAGATACAGAGCGATTTCAATTAATTTTCTTTTTAAAATGATCTTCGATCTTCTCCCTTTTAATAAGAATAAGTAATGGAAAAGTTTTAAATTTTATTTTATACTCTTCAAATAATGCAATAAATATATGTATATAGATATATTGCAGGCTCATGGCTCATGGGAAATATTGGACAAAATTCTCGCCACTCGCCAATTTTCATCGTCTGTGATTTTTTTTTTGATAATCTCGTGGTAATCTGAATTTTCATATTCCGGTAAGGTTTTTTTGAAAAACCCTTTTTTTAATGCTTAGGGAGCGCCCCAACATCAATGTCGAAGAAAATATTTTTAAATACTCAATGTTCAGTTGTAGAAAAAAATGTTTAAAAGGTATCTGCTATTAATAAAATTCATAATAATCAATTTTATTAATAGCATACTTTTTAAACATTTTTTTCTACAACTGAACATCGAGTAGGTATTTAAAAATTTTTTCTTCGACATTGATGTTGGGGCCTCCCTAAGCATTAAAAAAACGAGTTTTTCGAAAAAAACTCACCGGAATATGAAAATTCAGATTACCACGAGATAATTAAACAAAAAATCACGACGAGACTATGAAAATTGGCGAGTAGCGAGAATTTTGTCCAATATTTCCCACTGTGCGACGTCGGAAAAAGTAGTAATAATTTTAAGTTTTATCCGAAATCGTATATTCTTTAACCTTAGTTTTTATTTTTTTTTAACATACTACGATTGTTGTTTGATTACAGTCAAATAAATGTTATATTATAATGACGAATGTAGAAAATATAATACTACGTATATTATCTGTGATATATACCTATGGTTGTCATTTGAAAATGTTTCACCTTCATCTTCCATGGTTCTATACTTGATTTCTATGAGATCAATTTCGGATGCATGTGAATTATAATATTATCATGTTATCATTATATTCTCTCTTTTTTTCCTCCTTCACCACCTAATCATGCTTTTCTTGGATGTCATACTTGAGGCATTCTATAAACATGACCTAACCATCTTGCTCTCGCCATCTTTACTACGGTTGCTATACTCAGGCTATTGTATTTTTCGACTACTTCATTATTTGTCATCCTTCGTTGTCCATCTTAATCTATACCTAATACCTTCAAGAATCCTTAATATTTTCCTTTCCCATATATCATAATCCAAATTTCACTTTCATATACTACTGATGCTCTAATCACTGTCCTGTAAGCTCTTAATTTAGTTTTCTTTCAAATGCTTTTTAATTTTAGAAACGTATTTATTGTTTCTGCTGCTTTACATCCTTTTGCTATTCTTTTGTCAATCTTCTTGTCTTCATCATAGTTACTAGTCAATGCGACTCCCAAGTATTCAATTTCCTGAACTCTTTCAAAGTTATGTTTTTTATTTTTAACACTAATTCTTAAATTTTCTTCATCTGTACCTACACTTCCGTTCTTATTACCATATATTTTGTTTTATTTTCATTCGCAATTAATCCACAGTTCCTTGATGTTATTTACAGTTTTTCAAATACTTTCTTTAGCTCGAATTTAGTTCTTGCCATAATCACAATATCATCTGCAGAAGTTGGCTTGCTTGATGGTCACAATAATATATTAATATATTATATTATTGACTTGGATTTTATTTTCTCTCGTTATCATTTGTAGAACTAGATTAAACGAAGTGTAGAATGGGTCACCTTCAGACCAATATTAACTCCAAAAGATTTTGATATTGGCCCCTCAACTGTCACCTTACTGTTTGTATCATATAATGTTAGTTTTATTAAATCTATCAACATAACCGCGACTTTATATTTTTGCAACACCTTCTACAAAAAAAATGTTTAATTAAAATTATTTCAGATTTTAATCTAATTTGAAAAATAAATCTCGAAATACAGAAATAGATTTTAAAAAATGGTGTTTAATTTAAATTATTATTAGTTACCTATCTACCTAGGAGCAATTTTTGGTAAATGTAAAGAAAACAAGTTTTAAATAAAACATTCTTTTCCGTAATGCGTGTTTCTCACAATGATGACAATAAAATGAAAATTCACAACTAAAAGCATAAAAAGCTAAGCTGATAAACTTTTTTATGTTAGGTAGGTAAATAATTTCTGGGACGTCGTCGGTTTAAACGTCTTGAGGTTTCGAGAAACATACGACTGTCTTCTTCTGATGAAATTCTGCAACTGAAGATTAAATCCTTCCAATATTTATATTTACTGTGTGTACCCACTGGCCCAGAAATTGAGGAAGGAATCCTACTTCATCAAACGGAGGAAAAAAGTCAACGAGTATTCTTAAACCGGTGTCAAATAATTTGACCGCACAGGGATTTTTTAAATAAAAATGTCGTAATCGACGCAAACCAAGAACGCTACATCAAGCTAGCATCTCCCTTCTGCGAGAGAGCATGGAAAACATCAAGAAGCAGCTAGAGAAAATGAGAGGAACGTTCTGAGAATTCAAAGATTTTGTGGTTACCAACAAATTAAACAGATATTTTTGGAGACAGCATTATACACAGGAGATGGAGTCAAATATAAGCAGTGCAAGAAAGTTGAGTCGTTACTACTTGAAAGACATCCCAAAGAGGCGAGTCCGGACAAGTTTCGGGACGTCATTAACTTCTGCATAAGTATGAAGCTAAGATGTATGTTTTGCCGCAGTAGGTACCCAAAACCATCCCAAGAGAGATAATCGTTAGTGCCCTGGAAATAAATGTCGACGTCTTTCTAAGAAGTTATAGAAGAAATATTGAGTGACGTATCGCATATATTACGAACTGGAAAATCTTCGAATCTAGGCCCTTGCAGAAATTCGGGAAAATTAAAACATCAAACCGACAATGAAAACACAACTATCATCTTGTATACAACAGGGTATACTAGCAAAAACAACCAGATGGAGAGAAAGTTGAGAAGGAAGTAGTGTCTTCGATTCAAATATCTAACATTCCCAAAGAACTAAATAAATATTTCATTCTCAGTGACCCAAGATTACCCCAAAATTTATTACAAAAAAATATACAAACCAATAGTGAGTATAGTTGGCTAATTACAGATCGAGAGAATTGAACTAGATCCAGACGACATCCTAGTATGTTCTAACATGACATCATTGTTTACAGTTAAATAAGCTTTGGAGATATTTCATCAAAGATTTATTACAGGAGGAGAAAACTTGATTGACTTGGCAAAAGAGCTTAGCAAATATCTACATAGAATCCTTCGAGAAAAAGACACTGGAGTCGGTATCTTTTAAGCTGAAATGTCGGTTTGGATACATTAAAATATAAATGATATCATATGACACCACGAATATAACAACACAAAAGTGTTCCTAGATGTCTTTATCAAGAGGAAACCGGATGACTTTCTGGGACACGCAGGTAGTTACATGGATAGGTAATGAATGTATCTGCCAAATGTACCATCCACCCCAGAAACAAGGTATCATCAACATGTTTCAAACGCAAGCTATCTGCTAGTCAGAACACTTAGATGATGAAATACTACTAAAATAAATATTAAACAAGGACTACCTTACAGTAATCTATCTGCCCATATATACAATATAGACCACTTCTTAAGAACATTGATACCGTCTACAGTACTTCAAGGAAGATAGCAACTGCCTTTGGTAAAGTATATATTAAACAGGGAGACTCATGAGCATGAGATTAAAATGATAAAAGTATGATTTGTAAAAACGCAGAAAAATCAGTAATAGATGTAATACCACAATTCTGACGAGTGAAAAGTTATTCACGTAGAAGGTGAGATAATAATCTATTCAAGTCAAATGGAATATTAAAATGACCCAATACGAATACATAAACACACAATACAATTTACAGTTTATAATCTATAAGTCTAAAAATGTTTGCCTATTACATATTTTCTCAATTCTTTCTTAGAGGCGAATAGAGTTGCCAATTTATTTATATTTATGGACAAATGTTTAATAGTTTAATATCTTAAGAAAATTGGAAGAGATCAATTTGCCAAAAAGAGCAAAAATTTATTGCATTTAGCAAATAATAACAACAATAATAATACATTATAGTTGGCAAATCAAGTAATTTAAAGTATAAAACTATGTCAGTAGGTTACCAAATATTTTTTCAGTTAGAAAATTCATTCCCCTTCTGAAAAATCTTACTTCAAGTATTTGCAAAGTTCTGTTGTGTGTGTTTGTTTCATTAATTAATTGGTATGATCGATTTCCTTTCATTTTGCACTGAATTTGTACAATAGGGATGAATGGGACTGAACACCAATTAGAACTATTGTGCATGTTGCCATAGTCCTTATTTTAAACAAATTGTTAATATATACAGTACCTTCATAAATGATTAAAAGCCACGTGACCGCTGAGCTTAAGCAACCAACATTACAGGACTGGTACTGGTAACGAAAATTCCCTAAATCTTGGCGTCACAAATATTAATGATTCGTTTACAATGAACAACGACGAACCGTTACGTCTACGCTCGAGATAACGCGATCGCTGATTGGTTGAATAGAATCTCGTAAAAAATCACATTCGGTGAAACAGAATGTTGTGTTTTAATGTAATCTTGATCTTATTTTTTAATTCTTTTTTTTTGGTTGAAATTTAATTGCCAACATGAAGAAATTAAAATTAATGTTTCAAACAAAATTACTGGTCACATGGCTTGTAATCATTTATGAAGGTTCTGTACGTTATCTGCATTTAATTGTATTAGATACAATTAGGCATATCCCTAAAATAAATTTATGGATATTTGTTTATATTGGATATAAAATAGAACTTGGCCAAATTTTAATAACGAATTTTACGTCACAAATTAACAAAAAAATTACTATAATCCGGAAATGTTTCATTTTCATGATACAGAGCGCTAAAATTAAAAGTTAATAATTATTTTTTAAATAAAGAGAACAGGTAACTATTCAAATTTAATCCGCAGCTTTAATTGTTAATTATACACCCATCACCCAAAAAAAAAAATTGTCGGTACTTTTCATGTGACATATATTATCCGTAGTATGTTTGCCTCCTGATCACTAATCCGGTGTCAGAATTGAGCTACCACATCACAGGAATTTCCTAACCTCAAAAAACAGGTCAAAAATAGTAAAAATTCACGAAAAAGTGCTAGAAAAAATACAAAAAAAATCTCTGTATCCAAATGTTCAATTATATTGTTAAGACCCCGAAGACCCGTGAATTGATGGTTCTTTTTATAACCTCAGAAAAACGGGTCAATTAAGGTCAGATATCACGAATTTTCAAAAAATAACAGATTCGCGCCAAATTTGGTATTCGGGGGTTTTCGGGGTCGCTGATCGATCACGGACCCCGAGGTCAATTCTGCAACATTCAAGATGGCGGATCCAAGATAGCCGACCAAATTTTCAAAAAATAATACATTCCAGCCAAATTTCGTACGGGGGTTTTCGGGGTCACTGATCACGAATCCGAGATCAGATTTTCAAAATTCGTTTTTAAAAATTTAATCATCATTAGGTACCTATGTACTTACTTTATTACCTGAGATTAGGCAGAAAACCCGTGAATAGATCTTTTACAGAAAACAGAACAAGATATAGCCGAAAAAAAGAAGGTTCACATATGATTGAGTACTCAGGTTATAAACAAAAATATTACAAAATGAATTTCGCAACTCTGACCTCG
Organism: Anoplophora glabripennis; assembly: GCF_000390285.2. Taxonomy (NCBI): domain Eukaryota; kingdom Metazoa; phylum Arthropoda; class Insecta; order Coleoptera; family Cerambycidae; genus Anoplophora; species Anoplophora glabripennis. Next base: position 1,445,534 of record NW_019417609.1, read on the forward strand.
AACACGTAATCAGCGACCCCGAAAGCCTCTGTATACCATTGGCGCGAATCTGTTTTGAAAATTTGGTCGGCCCCATCTTGGATCCGCCATCTTCAGTTTTGCAAAATTGACCTCGGGTCTGTGATCAGCGACCCCGAAAACCTCCGAATACCAAACTTGGCGCGAATCTGTTATTTTTTGAAAATTCGTGATATCTGACCTTAATTGACCCGTTTTCTTTGCGGTTAGAAAAAGAACCATCAATTCTGATAGCGGATTCACGTTCTTCAGGGTCTTAACCATATAAATGAACATTTGAATATAGAGAATTTTTTTTATTTTTCCTAGCACTTTTTGGGGAATTTTTGCTATTTTTGACCTGTTTTTTTTTAAGGTTAGGAAATTCCTGTGATGTGATAGCTCAATTCTGACACCGGATTCGTGATCAGGAGGAAAAAATTCTACTGATAACATATGTCTCATGAAAAGTACAGACAACTTTTTTTATGTTATCTACAATTCGCTTAATTTTTTTTCCTATAATATTTAAAAAACTATGCACTGAAATTATTTTTTAAAACGAGATCTAGTTACATGATCAAAATAAATGACATGACGTTATGTGTAGGTAATTATTATTAAAAGTGCCATGACAATAAGGTATTTTTCAAATAACGGTAATAGTAATTGAATTATTTATATAGCCTAGCCTCTAAAAAAAATCACTAAAATGCATTAATTCGATATGATAGTTTTCTTATTCTAATTGCTGAGGAGAGTAGGTAATTGATAATCAAAATGCAGATTTTTTACTTCACCACCTGACGGGGTGGAGTTGAGAAAATCTAAAATGAAATTAAATAAAATAATAATTGCGATACTTCCCTTAACCATTGTCTGCAATTTTAAATGGTTTTCGTTAATTTTGAGTTCCTGCTGTATTTCCAAAGTGTTTCTGGTAAACAGTGTCCTGCATAAGAACCGACACAAGGCAGGTGCATGTAGGGGTGTCCAAAATATTGTAATTTAACCAAACTTACCTATATACTGGGTTGCACCCCAAACCGGGGCCCTAAATTTCGAAAAAGTTAATATCTCTGCAACACTTTACGGCAATAGAACCAGTACATGATTTAGGTTTATTACTAGTCTTCTTTAACTATGATTTAAAGTTAATTGAAGCACTACAAGGTGTTCATTGGAGATGACTCACCCCTAAAATTGTACCGAACTTTTTTCATTGACCAAATTGAAGAATAGTAATATTCATTTACAGCAGAATTTAATTTAATTTTTTTTTTACTCTTATTAAATTTTAAAAAAACAAAAAAAAAATAATAATAATTTTCTTTCCTCTCTTTTCCATTTAAAGGATTAATTTTTATTTAATTTAATTTTTTATTATTTTTTTATTAAAATTAGATTAAATTGAAACAAAAAAATTTTTTTGTTTAAATTACTATGAAATTGACCAAAGTGGGATTAATTCAAGAGCGATTTTCTCAGAAACCGTTAAAGATAACGATTTGAAACAAGAGTACCTTTTTAACGTAAAACAGTTCGGGAAAACGGAATTTGCTGTCCAATTTGTTAAAAAGTCAAAGATGAAAAAGTTACACACGCAAAGTACCAAGGGCCCCCCCGTACCCACCCCAATGGACCTTGTGGAAATAAATGGATTAGTCCATCAAATTGCTCATCAAAATTTAGCTGTGTATACCAAATTTCATTCATTTATCACAACGCGGTTGAGAGATATTGCAAAAGAATGATTTCCATTCCTCCCTCTTCAATGGGTCCCTGTGCCCTTAGGAAGCATTTCCGGACCTATGTTCATATGAACTTTTTTACTTAGTTTTGATCATAGAATCGGCCTGTTCAGGGTTGGCAGCTAATATGAGACACCCTGTATTTACGGGTTATAACTTAAATTTCTATTTACATACTGCATGCATTTATTTTGTTGATACTGCTGCACTTACCATAATAGAAACAGTTGCTAATTTAACATTAGATTAAGTTATATACAGATCACTCACACAACTAACTTTAGGAGAAAGTACATAACTGTCTACTCGCCATAGTTTTTAGATAAAAATGAACAACTCATTGAGGTAGTTAACGAATCCTTACCAAGCTTAGAGCAGACTGGGGCTTCGTTTAATGAGATTAAATTCATAATTTATAATTCTATTGACAATATTAGTTTTGTTATTCAATAATGGATTTGATCATTTTCAATTCCTCCTCATGCAGAATTATCACTAAATTATATAGTTTGATTTTTGCATAAATAATAATCTATTGGTTACTTAACATATTTTTATGTTATGCAGCAGCTCATAATGCGTGGGTAGGTAATTAAGACCATTTACATAGGCTTGACCTATATATACTTTATAAAGAATGACTAATTTGCTGCTAAGTTTACTTCCGTTTTAATAAGTTCAGTTTTTACTATTATTTCAAAATATTCAGTAGGTAATACTCTTTAAGGAAAGTTGCGTCTGTTTCAACATATTAGTTCTGCAAAATAGAGTAGTATAAACTTACGTATGTAGGTTTCTGGCCCTTCCAAAAACCTGACAACCTGAAAATAATTTCAAAATTATGGTCAAAAGATAATAAACTACAGATAATGCAAATAAGTTTCCTGTAATTTTTTTCATCTATAAAGTTATAAAGAACAGAAAAGACCTAATTTCCATTTGGAACACACTTAGGTTTACTGCACGTCCTCTTTTACCTGGACATGTCCTCCATTTCAAGCTGTTGTCCGATATACAGGGCGTAAATTAAGTGGGGGTCAGTTTTTTAGGGGTAGTAGTACGTGTTCACCTGAATACAATCTGATTTTTTTTTATCAAATAAATACTGGTTATAATTAGTTTTTTAAACTGCACTTTAATTCTTGTGTAAGCCACCACTGGGCGCTTTAAGCTGGGATACTCGGAGTTAGCATATTAAGTTGTATTCCTGCAATACCAGCGTTGCCCGTTGTTTTTCATAACTTACCGAAGTATTATTTTAAATAAATAAATTAAATAAAACTAATATACCTGTTTTAAAATAATTGTTTTTGTTCTAAAAAAAATAAAAATACTAATTTGATTTATATGAAATATTTTTTAAAACTGTTACAAGTTTTTACAAACAATTGTTACTATTTTTTAAGCAGTGTATGTACGTATTTTATTTGTGAATCTCAGTGGTAATGACCTCTGACATTGACCTAGTTTAGCTGAACTATACTGCTGTCACTGTCACAATATAAATTTAAGCAGAATCCCATCATGTTCCGAACGCTTCCACTAACAGAAGTTAGCCACAGCTATGCTGCTGAAATGCCATACTGCCTTTGAGGCGGCAACTGCAAATTATTTTCACACCTGGTATGAAATGACGAGATGGTAAACCGGTTTATTACATTTTTATTTTAGTTTTCGATTGTATCGGTTTACGAGAGGATGTTCGTAAAGTGATCTTGTATGGTGTAAGTATCCATATAACCTTATAAAGTGACTTATTTCAGTGTTTAGTAACGATACAACGTATTTTTGTTTTGTTTTAATTTTCAAGTTTTTATATGATATAAAAAAAGCATCTATACGAATTAAGAAAGAGTTGATAAAGTTATAGCCTACTTATTGAGAGAAAACAGGATTATCCCGACCGTCAAGTATCGATTAAGAAAATGTTTGTAAGATTGGTTGGAGATTATGGGAGCTTTGAACACCAATACTGTATGGTGAAAATGCGAGCAAGTGCATAGATTCCACATATTTGTCAAATGTAAACAAATGCCGTATCGTGTAGATGGTGTATATCAATACAATTATATTTGTAGGTCGGTGGTCGACCGGTTCGAGGTGTCAGTACTTGTATCGATGAATGGTTCTATCGCGGCTTCTATCACTGAGACCGTAAGACTGTAGATCAGCTATATTCATAGAGATATTAAGCACCCTCTCTACGGGTATGGTACGGTGGAAGAATGTTAGCCTGGGTCAATGTGAGAGATTGATCCTAATTAATGAGGTTTTTCAGGTTTCCCTCATTCCTGCCCTAAATGGTGGTTAGGGCTTACCAACGCAAAGTATTCTTAGGTTTACTGAATAGCCCCCACAAGTCTTCTAGTTCAATCAGTGCGATTAGAAAGAGGGACAGAGATTATTATTGGAAAGCACCTCTTCACTTACCAAATATTCGTCAAAGTTATACTAAACAGCATACCGTTTGACTATTCAATAAGCCAATATTATTTAGTACGGTTTGCTCAATGGACGGTATATAAAAACATGAAGGAAACCGAAATTGACCGAAACACCACCATCAACAAATGAAGCAAGTTCCACCGTTATTGCTCTCTACATTCGTAAAATAATAGCAAGTATACAAAAACGGTTGACAGTAAACAATTAGCAAGTATACACATCATCATAGTGTGTTCGAACGTTTAGGAATATTTGATGAGATATTCGTCAGGTACTCATATTACACATATTTGGACCTTTTAGGTTGGGTCCGCACAGACTATATTATTTTTAGATTTGTGTACACATCCTTAAAGCTTTGTGTTGAGTTATCTCTCGACCCCTCAAAAATTCACATTAATTTGGTGATAAAAAATAATAAACGGAGTTATCATCTGCTCTTTCATACATAATTAGATTTCGTTATAAATTCATAATGCAATAAAGCAGCTGACATCCATAGGACCCAATACTACACCTACCCACGTGGGAAGATGACAACAAATTCCATCCTTTTCCAAGCTTTTCCTCCAATCGGCTAGGATGAGATAATTGGCGCTAAAAATCCCCTCCTACATCAGAGGATAACGACAACGCAAGTTCAACATCTCTCCAAAGCCGCTAACAGCGCAAAAGCGCCAAAATTTTCACAATTCTGAAAAAATGGCGAACTCAAACTCAAAATTGAAAAAAAAATACTAATTTCAACAGTTTTCAAAAAAAGTAAAATTTCCAGGACCAGGACGAACCACACAGCCGTTCAACGGAGCCCACACCACCTGCGTACGAATGTCAGCCTAGGAACACTGCAGTTTAATGACCATAGTTCGAAACCTAACCAGTACGTGTAGTGCTATCAAAAGTTTTTTGTACATATGCAGAGAGCTCACTGTTATTTCGCATACTATTCAATAAATGTCACACATTTTTCAAAACATAAAAAAATAAACCGAGCTCAATGCTCTCACTCGCTTTTAAAGCAATCGACCCAGGCACGTCCCACCCGTGGTGAAGACTCACAAAGGTACACAGCTCTTAAACCGCCACACACATACAGCTTTAAAGCTGCCATACCCACAGAACTCCTAAGCTTATCATACGGGCACTCTAAGGAGACCCGTACATATACGAACTTTAAAGCTTTAGCCCAATGTGTGCGAAGATAGTGAAATTCAGACACTAAGGTATCAGACTCGACAGTGCTCAATCAAAAACATTGTGCAAACCCCATATCTGAAGTTCAGTCAAAAACCTCTAGAACAAAATCATTTTAAATCAAACTTTCATAAACTAATATTTATGATGTTTATTACTATTTACTTAAAGCCTAATGCAAGTGTCCAAGTACGTCTTAGGTCACACAAGTTAGAGCGTGGACCATTATCCTGAAGCAAGCATCTCATCGTCAATGGAGGAAGAGCGACTCCCTCAATGATCCTTATCTCAAACGTACAATGTGTTTTGCGTGAAGGAGGAAACACTCGAGTCTAAAAATTCCCTTGTCAGCGAGCGGGAGACTAACAACTCAGCACAACAGACAAAAATGAAGCAAGTCATTCAGTCCATTCTCATAATGAGGGTCTACGGGATAATGATGATAGGTCAATGCAACAGCTACCTAATCCAAATCCGTCAGAAATGCATAAAATCAATCATATTCCACGACACGGCACGCAACGTGGGGCCGTAACACAAAACGAGCAGATCGCCTATTACCTATATTCCACAACAGTACCTCTATAAACATTTTTCAGTAGAGTATAGTATACAATATGTGCAAATATACCGTTTCACACTCATGTGACACCACACTGTCCCATTCATGTAAAAATGGCTTCTTTGAAATTAGTTGCGACTTGAATACTTGTTTGTGAAGTACTCAGTAATTTTAAAATTAAGGGCATCTACGTTATGTCAAAAGCCAAGAATATTTCAAATAAAACAATGTTTTTCTTTTCGGTCTACCAAAGTATACAATACTTGTTCCGGGAATGTGCACCGGAAGCTCATAACTTACTGATGTATTTTAGTCTAAACTTGTAGTATAGAAATACCAATCAGTACTTCTACTACTCGTATAAAGTCGTCATAAAAGTATTATAACCAAATTTTTATATTTTCTAACTAAAATAACCACATCATACATCCAATACAATAATTTCATTTCAAAATAAAAATATGAAAAAGAAGCTGATTTACGAGCATTTACAATTCCTATTGACAATGAATTATAATTTTTATAATTATAATTATATAATATTGGTGTTCATATAATTAAATACAATAAAAATACAAATACAAAATACAATTCATTCATTAAATACAATTTTTAATATTGTAAATGTTATTAAAATTGTTAAACAATGCTAAAAGACAAATTAGTATATGTATACTATGCATTTTTGCAGAGTTCTCTATATGTTAAATATATCTTTTATGAAAGCATTCAGTTTCAAACATTAATTATAAAGAATGGCATATTCTTGAATTTTTAGTGTAATTTAACGTCGACTTACTTTGGTAATAAAGTATGAGATTCAGGCCCGCATTGAGATCTTTTTTAAAAAAATTTTAAAGTTCCAAATGACAATGAAATAAAAATTAAAATTGGGGTAACCCTCACCCTGACCGGAAATCTTAATAATGGAAAAGATACATGCAGAGTGGCTCAATATGAACCAGGACACCCCCCTAAAACTATTTGGTAGCAGGCTCCATCGAATGATTTTTTTTTACATATGTATGTAGGTATGTACCTATGTACTTACTAAACCAATTATGATGATCCAATTAGTAATCCATAGTCTACTATGATTTTTCGACAAAATCAAATCAAATTTCATCTGTTTATAATGCAGAATAATATAGACTTAAAATGAAACATATCTATGTATGTGAAAAGGTTTATCTCCCATGATCATTATCAAAATATGACAACTTTAATTTTTTTTTAGACGTATTTTACAATAAATCTGAAATTATTTAGACTATACTTACATACAATTGTACATACATATATTGAAAAACATGTAGGTACAGACAGAAATTAAGTAGTTGCTCATTGTCCGAAAAATTGTCTTCCTTTGTTAAAAATTTGATGGCACTGCATTGTTCCAACTTCGTCAAACCCACTTTTTTTAAATTTTAAAAAATTGATTTCTTTCAACAGGAAAATGGCAATTCTCTTTGAGATTCAGCACATATTATTTAGAAAGGTTTCTTTGAATGAAAAACTGTGTTTTGCAAATTTCCTTGTCTTCGGCCTACATTTGAGTAAAGCTGTCCACACATTTCCAGCCACAGATGAAGACATACAGAAAATCGAATATAGGATACAGATTCAATGCACACTAGTCTGCCATACATATACTTGTGTGCCATGTGAATGGCAGAATTTAAATAAAATTTACCCTGGAAGTCACAATGGCATATAACTATACCGAATAAAATAAAAATTGTGTGGGACAACCATAAATATGAAAATGGATATAGCTTCCGAAGAAGTTGCTGTGAACAATAAAGTAAAGGAGTGTTACAAAATGTAAATTACAAAATCTGTTACTATTTTGGCTTTGCAGTTGTTCTGGGGGCATACAGCAGGCCACCATAAATCGTTTACAGATATTACAGATAACTGTTTCCCCTCCTTCTAAGTGTCCGTAATAGAGACAGTTGTTTCTTACATCGTTGGAATTATTTATAAGGAAATATCTCAGAAGTTTTCTGTATTTTCCTGTATTTACAGATTTATTAAGTGGTCGATTTTTTTGTTAACTGTTCAAAGTAACATATAACGAATACTCTGAAGCTGAAACCATCACTTTGAGTCACTTTAGGCACCATCTTAATTTTCCACCTTTTACAGTTCCATACATCGTCATTTGGATAACGAATTTCATAATACTCTAAGAACAATAAGAGCCTAGAAAGATTTGAATATCCTTGCGACAACTTCCCGTTGGATTCAGGAAAACGAACTCCTTTCTTATGGGATCAGCCCAAGACAAACAGAAATGGTTATTGTTCTGTATATTTGGCATGCCCAGCATTTGATTTTCTAAAATAAGACTGTGAAAACCATGATATAATTAGTGATGTTAAATTTCAGCAGTTGGGTTGCCAGTGTCACAGTTAGGAGTTGGTGTTCCGGATTGCCTACTGTATATATTAAGAATTATATCAATAATACAATTTATTAACCACTCTTTTGTATTGAGGATGTGGAAATCTGCACTTATTAATAATTTTGTTTACATCGCTGTTGGAATTATTGAAGAAAGCTATGAAATATTTTTGACCTATACCTATATAATAGTCAGTATCCGAAATTAACCCATTTTCTAAAATTTGTATATAATGACTAATAGGTGAGATACTGGAATTTGAATTTCGTAATCACCTTTATTATGTATATTTAAAGTAGAAGGATGTGCCTCTGTTTTCTTTTCACAATATATGCAGAAAAATGAAATACATATAAATGACTCTGTGTCTGCCTGCGTCTTGGATACATTGTTGGTGTATTCATCCATTACAATTGACACATTGTACCCAAGTTGCCGTAATATATAACAAACCCTCAGGCAGTTATCGGTATCTCCATTTCCATCATCTTGTGAATTAGATACCTTTCTCTAACAGTAAGGCATTTCTTATTTTACTTTTCATCCAAATTTCCGGAGACAGCAAACCCTTATTATCGGAATCCTTTAGAGAGTATGTATTATTGCACCTATGTTTCTGTGCCGTTATTTTATCTTCCTTGTGTATGAATGAAACACATTTTCTTATTTTTCTTATAATTCTGCTAGCTTTTTGCTACATTAAATTTTCTGCAAAATTTTTTAATATACCAAACCATCCTTCAACAGGAGTGTTGTCCACATTAGAGACATAATTGCAGCAAGGGTATATATTTTTTTTAGAAATACATCAAAGTATTCTACACTATAGAATACATTGTCGGGGTAAAGACTATTGACCATCAGTATTTTCATTAACGAAACATTTCTTTCCTAAATTTGAAAAATGGACTCATATAAGGATTCGGATTGAACCTTTAAATCGTCCATTTGTATGTAATATGCTGCATGTGATATACAATCTTCTAATCATTCATCTGTGCAGCGTATATTTAGAAATCCATCATAACTTTTTTTGAAGGCGTCATTCTGCCATGGAACATGTAATATTATATACACATGCAGAAACCATAGTTAAAAGTATTCCAACAAGATATTAAGAGAAGCTGCAATAAGTCTTTTAGTATTTTTTGGACATTCTTTATTTACAAGAAAATGGTATCTATATCTCCAACCATTCATTTAAATATGTGGAAGCAACACGAATTTTAATAATGTTACTTGGAAATGGTACTTTTCCATCTATTACAAAATCTGTACGGAGGTAAGCACTTAGACTTAAGCAATTCCATGCACGCAAATTGCGTTAATCAAAGTGTAACTCATATCCATGACGATTCTTCTGAAAAATGGTCATTTTGTATTGTGATTTAAGTAATAGGTTTTAAATTTTAAAAGCCACACACTAATAGATCATGAATCATGAGTACAAGATACCATTTCTAAAACTGGACAAACTCTAGAGTTAGTGGTTGTTAAGATAACACTTGCATAATAATATACCTTCTTTTCTTTCGGAGTTAGTTTTTTAATAATGGAACCTGTTGCGTCGAGATGTAATGCAAAATTATCATTTTTAATTATTCCATTTTTATAAGATCTAATTATTCCTTGCTATAAATGTATATGTGGAACAGGGTGCCAACTATTTGAATGAAATCCATGTAGTCCTGTTTCATGAGATGAGTATCATGTCTATTAAGTCGTTGGAGTTTCCATCGTTTAATAACAATATTTCCGATCAAACCTTTCGATAAACCGAATCTGATTTGATGTTAAAACTGTACACTTTTAAAAACTGTTTATCAAATTTTAGAACATCATCTTATTGTTGTTGAATTGGTTCTTTATGATGTAATTCATTTCTCAGGATCCCCTCTCAATTCTCCTTAACTGATCCGTTCTAGTTATAATGTGATTATAGTTTTTAGAAGAGTACATTATTAAGCGTTGAGTGAGAAATAGTATTTCTCACTCAACGCTACTACTTTACGACTTGCATCTTCCAACGAGGCGCTGTGTATTTCAAGTATGAAGCTTTTGCAATTTTGTTGGCAGTAGGCATATATTTTTAACGAGTCTGAAGTTTTTACATATCTATTATGTTTGAAGTACAAAGTACGGCATGTATTATTTCCAGTTTTTTTTTTATTTAAAATATAGGCATAGTTACCTGTAATTAGTTTACATTTTCTGCATATTGCTTGGAATTCTTTACTAGTTATTATCAATTCTCCTTCCTTCTTCCTTAAAACAACACTCAGCAAAACTGGGCCCTACCCAGTCATCCATCACCATATTGGTTGCCCCTTGTGGGAGAACTTCATAAGACTCTGGCTGATTTCGTAAATTTAAGATTGGTCCCGGTATTTCTTCCAAGTCTGGACTAATTTCTTTCACTTTATGCGTACGCTCCTTATCATCTGAATCATGAGAATCGGATGTGACGTATATAGAGGATATATCAGAGGAAAATAAATCATTGTCGCCTTCTAAAATGGCAAATCAAGGAGCACTGTCGTTTACTGGAGAGTTGATTCAGCAGCAAAACTTTTTTTTTCACAGTATGCATGTATTCAACATTTGGGAAAACGAATGTCCATGACAATCCTGGTTTCCTGTTTAGATAAGAGACTTTAAATTCGGTTTGACTATAGTGACTCATAACTTGTCCTACATAATAAACTAGACTTTTTCTTCGGGAACTTAACTAAAAAGAACTGTCTTTAATGTTGTCTGATATCACATCAATTGTCAACTGTCTTGTGTCCATTTCAATATTGTCACAGTCAGTTTCATCTTCATCTATAATGGAAGTTGAACTCTCTTGCAAGCTTGTATCCAATACTTCATATTTTGATGCATCACTCTCTGTGTTTTTAACTTTCTTTTTCTTTGTTTTTAAATTTAAATCCTCTAAAATATGTATCATTTGCTTGGCCCTAGCTCTTCTTTCCTGTTCTAGCTTCTTCAATTGTTTTTCTTTGCATCTGACTTCAATTTGTTTTTTTTTTTTCAGGCGTATCCGTATAAATACGTGATTTTCCTGTCCGGCTTCCCTTGTTAGTTTTTTAATTTCCTACAGCAGTTGGAAACGGTCGAATTGCCTCTGGTTTTAAAAGGTATTTGTGTTAGACCTTTGCAGTTCACAGATAGCAGTTATCATCGGTGAGTTATATGTTTGGAAATTAGATTCTTACGGAACCTCCAAGAAATCCTTTGCAGAAGATGAGGGCTAGCGGAGATCATCGACAATTAGCTGCGGTATAGGTGTTGCCAAATCTTCAGTGATGTTCGGATTAGGTGGCGTATGTTTCAAGTTACCTGATATATACACCTCAGTTGGAGCAAAATCTTCATCACTAAAGGCTAATTCATTAAGGGGCCATATTCCGGGTGTACTAAACCCACTTGTGATATTTTTTGCCATGAATGACTCAAAAAATGCAATTTTCACAAGTTTGGGAATATTGTAAATGCTGTGTTTTGCCAGGATGCGCAATATGCAAGTTATTGAAGGCAATTTTGAGTTTTAATTTAAAGAGTCCGAAGACTCCAACGTTGAGGGGCTGCAAACGATGAGATGTGTGTGGTGGAAAAGATAAGTAAATTATGCCATTTTCTTTAACGTAGTTGATAGCTTCCAGGGTAATATGACTTTCGTGATTATCACACAATAATAATATAGGGTTATCTTTTGTGCAGTGTGTGCTTCTGGATATATTTTAAAACAGAGACAAATATATCAATGTTTATCCAGCCGCTTTTATTTGCAGCCCCAGGACTGCCTTCGTGTGCACATTCGAGAAAATTGTCTTTATAATGCACGCGTGGAAACATGAAGAGTGAAGGAATGGTATTTCCACTGGCCGATATGATACCACCAAAAGTAACAAGTTTGCCTCTTTCTGCTGATACAATTATTTGTCCAACTTGTTTTTCACTTCATGGAGCCAAGACTTTGGGAGTAGCTAGAACTGTGGACATTCCTGATTCGTCAAAATTATAAATTCTGTCAGCAGACAACGAATGTCGCCTCAAAGCGGTCTTCAAGTTACTGTAAAACTCAGTAACCGAGGTTTTATTAAAATCAAAAATCTCTCCGCACTTGTGTTTTCGGGTTTTCATAAACTGAGGTAAGGGTTTCTTCTAAGAAATCCATACATCCAATCTTTCCCAGTCATTTTATCTTCTTCCCATTTTGTTGGATATTTCAAATTCAAAGATTGATCGTACTCATACGCTAGCTTTCTTACTTGAATTGTCGTGAGTCCATAGTGCATCTTACAACATTTGACAATATATTCATTTAACAGTTTTTCTTCTTCGATAGAAAAAACTTGGACGCTTGTGTATTTTGAATCAAAAGTACGTTTGCTAGACGCTTCGTTATCAGTCCTGTTCTTATATTTTTTTACTCAGCTTTCTAGTGTAGACAGTTTTAAGTTATACTTATCCACAACTTTTCTATATGATAATACTCCTTATACCAAATCTTGTATTATTGACTGCTTAGACTCCTCATCCACTGCTTGGTTACGTGTCTTCTTTGGTTTAACTTCGTACCATATTTCTGTAAAAAAAACAAATATTAAGTAGGTATTATAAAATATACATAAACACATCGGCGACAAGGTAACGGAAACAGCCAATGTAATATTGACTTACGGCAAGGTTTGTCATCGATATGACACGAAATTAGCCATTAGCAGATTAGCGCTCGTCTAGTGTGTCAGTTGGGGCACCTCCATACGCATACGAATGTGCCACACCTGGTTCTGTCTGAAAGTGCCTCACTAACCAAATGAAATATAACCTCATTTAATATTAATATGCAAACTGTATAAATTAGTTATTAATACAAGTCTTAGGGATATTTACTAGTTACTGAAAAAATACAGTATAGAAAAACTAAACATTTCTAGTGTAATAATTTACAAAAGCAGTGATGAAAAAATTACTTACAGAGCAAGAAAATATGTCGCCTTCACTTCACTTGCGAATGGCACGAAACTACATTGACATAATGGCGACTACTCAACTTACGTGCACATGTAAAGGCACATCCGCACACCTTTTCGTTTGTGTTTTATAACTACTGTATGAATGTGCCTCGCGTACGAAGAGCCCGTCTTCCCCTACTGCTGACAGATTAACCCCAAAATTTTGTCAATATACGCGAACTCCTTCATTGAATTTGTATCCTACATTCGATTTTCTCCACGTTGTCATCTGTGGCTGGAAATGTGTGGATAACTTCACTATCAAACTCGGCCTACTACAATTTTTTGCTTGTATTAATATATTTCTGTATGAGATATGACAAAATGTTATTAAGAAAAGTTTCTTAAAATAAAAAATTGTAAGACCAAAATTTGAATGTATTATGCCTACTTTGAGAAAAATTTAAACTCAAGCAAAAGAGATAAGCATTTTCCACACACACTCAGTTCTTGATTCTGAGACAGGAATGCATTTTTAATATGGAATCTAATATGGAAAGTGCCGTAGATCAACTATATTCGTAGAGAGGCATTAGGCACCCTCTCTGTGGTATACTAGGGTGAAAGAACATTGGCCTGGGTCAATGTGAGAGACTGATATTAGTCAGAGTTTGACCATCCCCCTAATTAATGAAGTTTTCCAGGTTTCCTTCATTCCTGCACAGAATGGTGGTAAGGGCTTACCAACGTAAGTCATTTCTAGACGCACATGTGGCCTACTGAATAATAATATGCTACCCCCTCTCTCACACAAGTCTGGGATTATATATGCTTATCACTCTGAAAAACTTTTCTTAATAACTTTAACATATAAAATACTAAATTTTCAAGGACACCATAACCAATTTTATGTTTAACTACATTCCTTTTTATTTTCAACAAAGCATAAACTATGGATTTGCTTAAAATAAACAAAATACTTACTAGGTAGTAGGTCAGCAGTACAAAAATTTTTTATAAGTATACCTACAGAATATAAGTAGTCTGATTTTTTTTCTCTATTCATCTACTTAAAAATTTGAAGGAAAAAACATAAACTTTGCTATTTGGTTGCAGAATACACAACAGAAAAATTAAAAGAATATCAACCATTTATTTCTTATTCGTACAAACACTTATAAAATAAATTAACATAAAAAAACAGAACACGGTGTTAATTAAGTATGTTGGTAAACTTTACGGAGAGCATGTTTTTGAAGTTTCGGCCAAGATAGTTATATAAAAATGGTTCCACAAATCAATACTTTTCAAGATACAGGGTGCAGAAATTAAAGAAAAAAATCCCCCTTTTCTAAAGTCTCTCTAAAGGCTTTAACACAGAATGATGAAACTCAAGATAATGCTTCCCCCTAATTAAAGATAAAAATCCACTGTATTCGGATATAAAACACATGCGCCAGAGGCAGAGTTACCGGGAGTCGTTCTCACTGAAAACACCAAAAATGCGACACCAATATACAGGGTGTGCCATTTAACACTCCCGCTGCCAATATCTCCAAAATGAAATTTATTTTAGTTCCGGAAAGTGGGGTTGTTAGATCCCTCGAATAGCTTCAAATTGTAGTTGAAACTGTTGGTTCAAATCTCTCTGTATAGTAAAAAAATGTTTGCTCCCTGGAATGTGGAAATGCGGCCCATCTGAAGGATCATTAAATTTTGAGTAATTTTTGTAATATAAAGTTTTTCCCAATATTTACTTGTTTTCGAGACATGTCGACTTCAATATGCAATGTATGATGCAACAGGAAAATCTATTATTTTATCTAAATCACACCGAGACAAAATACTCTTTTAAAATATTGTTATAATCACTTTATTCACACCACACACTAACTAACAAACAATAAATTATAAAAAAGCAAATGATCACCTACAGAAAAAAAATTGTACAATGGTAAAACTAGTACATATAGTTAAATTGAAAACACAAGCTGATAAAACTGTAATTATTGGAAAACAAATTAATATGTGTCATCTGCCACATATGTTTCATTTTAAACAAATAAATGAGCCACCTATAACTACATTTTTTAATAACATTTAATAAAATGCGGTTCGCCTCTGCCCTTTATAAGGTTTACCATTGTACATTTTTTTTTCTGTACTTGACATTCGTTTTTTTTAGATTATTGGTTGTTAGTTAGTATGTGATGTGAATAAAGTCATTATAATATTTTAAAAGTATATGTATTTTGTCTCAGTGTGATTTAAATAAAATAATAGATTTTCCTGTTACTTCACAACAAATAAATATAGGGAAAAACTTTATATTACAAAAATTATTCAAAATTTAACGATCTTTCAGATTGACTGCATTTCCATGCTCCAGGGATAAAAAAAATTTTTAATATCGCCACGCCCATCTATACAGAAAGATTTGAACTAACAGTTCTAACTACAATTTGAAGTTATTCGAGAGACCTAACAACCCCCAATTTCCGGAACTAAAATAAATTATTCATTTCGGAGATAGTGACAGCGGGAGTGTTAAATGGCACACCCTATATATGTATATTGCAGTATTCCCCAAAAAAAAATATCCTTCATTTTCTTTAAAAAATTATCCATTTTTGATTTATTACTTTTTTTAATTTTCATTAACATTAATCGAACATACCACAAAATCGTAGATAATTATAAAAAAATTTTAGAGGCATAAATTTAAGAACAGACAAATTATGACACATCTTTAAAAAAGCAAAAAATATTCCACCAATTATTTTCTTGAACTTCATAAATATGTTGTGTTTAAAATCGTATATTTAGAAAAAAGACATCATTGCACTTTTTCGCGAAGCAAGTAGTTCTAAACTTACAGGTATGTTAAACTTTAATGAAGTGCTTGGTAATGTTAATAAATGTTTAAAAAAATATATAAATCAAAAATGGTTAGTTTTTAGAATAAAGTGAAATATATTTTTCTTGGAAACATTAAAAGAAGTTGAAAGAAGTGACAAAATTTTCAAAATATCCAGTGGTGTCAAACTTCTGAGGTTTTGCATATGAAATCAGTGAATCTTTACCTTTAAATTAGCTAAATCATTAGCCTATGTTTCATAACTTTCTATTCTATAAGATTTTTTTAAAAAAGGTGATTTCTTTTTTAAATCTTGACACCCTATTGATTTGTGGGCCCATATAATATAATAGTTGGTATAAAATCACCCAAAAAATCACACTTTAAAGTTTGCCAAAGTACTTATTTAACACCCTGTAATTTCATTGATTTATTTGTTTTCTCTGAAACCCTGTTTTATAGTTCAGTGATGAGTCATTTAACATTAAGAACTAATACTATAGAAATTCCTTGTGGCTTAACAGTTTGGAGACATAATATACCATTTTGTGTTCGTCAGTGATATTGCCAGGATCTGAAAATAGACATACATAATAGAAATAGTCAAGAGTGGAAATATTGAATTTGAAAGCAAGGAAATTATATACATAACGTTTCAGTTTTAAAACATTTTCTAATCTTTTCCTGTTTAATTCAAAGAAAAGTGTTGCTGAAAGTCATTAAGTGTTCTTGGAAAATTACGGTGAATATACTCCATCATAAAAATGTGTGAGTATTGGTATTAATATTTTAGAAGTGGTGATTTCGATACAGTTGACAAAGAATATGAGGAATTGCAAGCATTACTCGACAAATGCAAAATGAACTTACTGAATCATTGAATGTTGATCGCATAACAGTTTCCAAACGTTTAAATGTACTCGGTATGTTTAGAAAAGAAGGAAATTTGGTGCCATATGAAATAAAGCCGAAAGATAACGGCGATTTTTCACATGTGAACAATTGTTTCAACAGCAAAAAAGAAAGGTTTTTTTGCATCGTATCCGTACTAGCAATGAAAAATGGATATGCTATGACAATCCTAAGCATAGAAAATCGAGGGGTTGGGCTGGTTATGCATCAACATCAACATCAAGGCCGAATATTCATGGTTCCAAGTTCATGCTCTGTATTTCCTGGGAGCAGCTTGATGTTGTGTACTATGAGCTACTTCAACCAAATGAAACCATCACTGGTGAACACTACCGAACACAATTTATGCGTTTGAGCTGTGCTTTGAAGGAAAAATGCATTTGATGCATATTTCAAGTTTAGGCATCCAAACAACAACAGAATGACCGAAGGCGAGCGAGCGAACGCGGAGCTGAACGCGTCAGCCAAGTGCAACATTGCCAAATCTAAAGGCTGGCTACTTTAGTCACTAGCGAATCTACAGAAACTCTCATTTGACTTTAGACGTACTCGATAAACCTCCTTAACAAAAACAAAAGCTGCGAAGAAAGCCTTACCGTAATCATCATATATCACAGTTGGAAATATTGGGTATTCTGATAAATGATAAGTCGTTGTTATTTCAACACTACCAACTTTGGAAGTCATCTGCATTGCCCACGCAGCTGGCGTTTCGCTGAAATATAAGACATAAATATTTAATAAATTAAAAATAGACCTTAAAAGTGCCAGCATTCGGGAACTGTATTTCTAAAGGTATTCTGAAATATATAAATTTTCTGACCCAATGAGACAAAAATTTTTAGTTCTAAAGTGTTCTTTTTGATTTCCCCTACTTCTTCAAGCACCAGCTATTCTGCTACAGAATGAATCTGTTATAACTATTTAAATTTGTCTTATTTAACACATTTGAAATTGGTCTGAATTTTATAAGACATTTATAAGCGTTCTTAAGGAACCCAAAATATTCTACATTTAAAATGGCTGCATTAACAGTGATGCTTCATGCTATGTTTTTATTTTAAAAGATCATTAGTACATTTCAATATTAAATATGTATAGTCCCATCTATTTATAGTGGTGTGCTGTAAGCCTGTAAAGATGTATAACATGTATTTCATAAAATACAATACAAAAATTTGAAAAATCTTGAAGACAATAAAAAGGATCCATATTCAAATAAGTAGTTCAAAAATTCGCCAAGCTTTAATGGCAGATTATGTCACAATGTAACAAAAAAGCTTATGGAAACATGTATCCAGAACCATTTCATTTTCAAGATACAGTGTTTGAAATTAATTAAAATATCTAATGAAAATAGAAAAAATTGAGAGAAAGAATAACTTCGTCCACCTCTGGGATTTTCTCTTATGTGAACAAAATCTGTGTTAAACACACGTGTTTGAAAATAACACTGGCACACAAAACGTGACATGCTGAAGACAATGGAGCCATCAGATATGCTCGTTGATGACAGGATTTTTCTCTAACCTCAAAAAATAACTCGTCAGTGAAAATCTCGATTTTTTGTTATAATAGTTAAGTATGTACAGGCTGGTCCATTTTCGATGGGATTTCAGGGTATCTCAGAAACTACTAAAGATATGATAAATCTGACACCACGTTCTCGAGCTCGATTTTCATGGCAAACTCGACTGTCAAATCAGAAATTTGCTATCTTCATTTGTTTCTGAGTTACAGGGCGTTTCTCGTTATTGTGACACTTTTTAACATGTCTGTATCTCAGCTGTTAAATAAGTTAGAGTTAAAGTGAAAACTGCTCAAGACTAATTCTTTGGCGTAGAATTGAATGCCGGTATTAGATTTTTAGTAGATCTTAAGATTTCGGAGTTATGACCCAAAGTTATATTTTTTTAAATGGAAATCGTAGCTGACCATGGCCTAAAAAAATAGAGATTTTTTTCCGCTTTTCAGCAATATATCACATGCTATAGTTATTTTTACAAACACGGGAGATACGGGGTGTTTCATATATAAATTATATTTTTTTTTCCTTTTTAATATGACCGGCTATGAAAATACAGATAAAACTATAATTCTTACTTTTACAAAAGTCATATCTGTTGTAAAAATATGACATTTATTTTAAATGCACAACATATACTCGTGTGATAATATAATACTAACGAAATTTTAGGAGATAGGTGGATAGGAACAAACGGACCGATCAGATGGCCAGCTAGGTTACCTGATTTGAGTCCGTTGGACTTTTTCCTTTGAGGTTTTCTAAAAGACATTATATTTAAAATTCCTTTTAATAATATTTCAAATACCTATACATTTAATGAATGCTACCCGAAGCGTTGCCAGAAGATGCGTGAAATGTGTGACAGTTGAGGGACGGCAATTTGAACATTTAGCTATCATTTTTGAAAGTTTTTATTGATGTAGGTACTTACTATTGTTTAATTTACGTTTAATATTGTAACTTCAGTTGAAGTGGAATAAAAATTTGAAAACTCTGTCTTTTCTTATCTGTAATATATATTTTAAATAAACGTCATATTTTTACAACAGATATGAGTTTTGTAAAAGTAAGAATTATAGTTTTGTATGTATTTTCATAGCCAGCCATATTAAAATGTAAAAAAGGATCGAATTTATATATAAAACACCCCGTATCTTCTGTGTTTGGAAAAATAACTATAGCATGTGGTATATTGCTGAAAAGCAAAAAAAAATCTCCATTTTTTTAGGTCATAACCAGCTACGATTTCCATTTAAAAAATTATAACTTTGGGTCATAACTCCGGAATCTTAAGACCTACTAAAAATCTAATACCGGCATTCAATTCTACGCCAAAGAATTAGTCTTGAGCAGTTTTCACTTTAACTCTAACTTATTTAACAGCTGAGATACAGACATGTTCAAAAGTGTCACAATAACGAGAAACGCCCTGTAACTCAGAAACAAATGAAGATAGCAAATTTCCGATTTGACAGTCGAGTTTGCCATGAAAATCGAGCTCGAGAACGTCGTGTCAGATTTATCATATCTTTAGTAGTTTCTGAAATACCCTGAATTCCCATTGAAAATGGACCAGCCTGTACACAGACGTGTTAATGGGGTCAAAATAAAAACTTTTTATTCCTGCACTTTTTTCTCATTAATGCCATTTTTAACCAATTTTGACCATTAAAAATTCCTTAAGCGAAAAAAAAGCAACAATAAAAAGTTTTTATTTTGACCCAATTAACACGCAACAAACAACAAATAAACAAAAAAAAACAAAGAAAAACAGAAACACAAAATTAAAAGAAAAAACAACATTTATATTATACAGGGTGTTCCACCTAAGAGAGATTCTTCTGTAACTCTGCAACTGTAAAATTAATAAAAAAAATGGTTTTAATAAAAGTTGTCTGGAATCATGTGGGCCATGTAAAGAAAATTTTTAGCTTTACAATGTGTTCCACTTCGCGTGGGCGCTACATAACATTGTTATTTTAAATGGAACACCCTGTATATTATTGCATTTTTGATTTCCTTGGTTAATATTAGGTAGAGTTTATTAAATGTACATGATGTTTAAAACATACCGTTTTCGAGACCATCATCATTTTTGAAAATAATCAAAATTTCAGGCTATCTAAATGAGGCTAGATAGCGTCTAAACCGTAAGAGTTACAAACCTGCAGTTTTCATAGTTAATTTTTGTATAAATTACCCTATCTTTTCATCTGTGTATGTTTGTCAGACTCGGAAATACTGAGACCTACATTTAATAATCTTACGAGTTGAAAAACTTTTTTTTTCAAATGGAATGACCCATATAATTGTCATGGCAATGTCAATGCAAAATTGAATGCCCTTTTTGTAAATTAAAACTTGAAAAACAGGCAAAAGACATTAATAATAACTACAAATTTACTCCGAACAGCAAAAAGAAACAATTTTGAAAACAGTGGACAGAGCTTCAAGACTTCAGCCGTAATCATTAAGTATCAGAGTATTTAGCATTAGATATGAAGAAAAAAAAATCTGACTAAAGGACCAAAGAGTACTCTGTACCGAAAACAGGAATATGAGTTTTGAAATATTTTTCTTGGGATGAAAAACATTCATTAGTATTTTAAACAAATGTTCAAGGACTGATGAATGAACTAAAGCCAGATATTTATAAGGCAGAAGAATGAAGACTGTTCATATATTCCTCTAAACAAAACCTAAAGGGAATCCTTCTCCATAATACTAATAAATTCGCTTCTATTCCTATAGCACATTCAGTAACGCTAAAAGAGGGTATGATAAAATGAAATTGATTTTAGATAGGATAAAATATGATGTTCATAAATGGCAAGTTTGCGGAGATTTAAAAGTTATAACCATTCTTTTAGGGCAACAAGAAGGGTACACAAATATCCCTGCTTTTTATGCAAATGGGATATGAGAGATAGGAAAACCAATTACAAGAAAAAATGGCCAAGAAGAACTTCCTTGGATCCTGCAACAAAAAATATTGTCAATGCCCCATTGATAGATCCATCCTTCTTCCACCATTAAATTTGGTCTTACAAAATAATTCGTAAGAGCTTTAAATAAAGAAGGAAACTGTTTCAAGTACTTAGAAAAAAATTTTCCGAACCTTTCTGATGACAAACTATTTTAACGGATCCCAAATTCGTACTATGATGAATGCAAAAATTTTGTTGAAGTAAGGAACAACGTAGAAAAAGCTGCCCATTCTGTTTTTTTTTTTTTTTGTTTATTTGTTTATTGTTGACGTGTAATAGGTTCCAAATAAAAACTGCCTATTCCTGCACTGTTTTCTCTAAAATGCACTCTTGAGGAGTTATAGGCATTTTAATGCTCAAAATTGGTTTAAAATTGTAACTCCACAAGGAAGCATATTCGAGAAAAAAGTGCAGGAAAAAAAATTTATTTGGACCCTATTAATACATCTGTGTACTTTAATTTTAATATCTTAATTATTTTAACAAAAAAAACAAGATTTCCACTAGTTTTGGGCTATTTTTTGAGGTTAAGGAAAAATCCCGACGTGATGAAGCATTTCTGATGGCTCCATCGTCTTCAGCAGCTCAAAATACAAGAGATCATACTCTGTTAAAAGGTATATGAACTTTTTTTCATGTGCCCGTGCAGTCAATAAATTCAGTGATGTGAAAAACAAATAATCTTCACTTTATTTTTTGTAATGTGCCGCGGACATGTCAGCTGGACATGTTCATCGGACATGTCGTGAAAAGTGTACATGTCCTGAAGACACTATTCAAGAGTGAAAAGTTGTATGAACATGCGCGGAAATATTTGTTGCATTCATAATTAACGTAAAAAATTTTTGAGGTTGGTACATGTAAAATTAAAGATATTTAGCCATTTTCTTGTAATTTTGTTGGTAATTGTTTAACTGAAACCGACGTTTTAAAAATATAACCTCTTTTATATGTCCATATTCTATTATTTTTGACAAAGTTAACGATTAGTAAATAGTAATTGATTCTTAATTTAATATTTAATAGTTTATAAATGAAGTATGACGCCAAAATCAACAGTTTGGTTATATTTTTCTCAATTGAGTAAAAATCATTATAAATGTAACTTCCGCTCAAAAACAATTTTTAAGAATTCCAATAGGATGGAAAAACATTTAAATAAGTGTATTAGCTGTCCGGGGAAAATTAGAAACCAGTTTATAAAAAAGTCTAACATATTCATTAGAATAAAAGTAATATTTTGCTTTGTGTACCCTCAAGCAGTGACCTGTGAAAACATGACGTCACTCATAGGTGCCTTATCAGATTCAAGTCAAAAGTACTTTTCCCGACATGTCCGGACATTCCATCGACATGTCCAAAGGACATGTCCGTAACACACTTTTCCGAAAAGTGCCCATCTTTAATTATTTGTTTGATAAGCAAAATTTGGAAAAACGTCTAGATGCAAAACAGGTGTATTTTTAAGCGCTTAATATAAAACAAATATCAAACTTAATAAAAAGTATATGCTATATTTCTTGCTAATAATATTCTGCTTGGTTACCCTCCTGGATGCCAATGGATTAAATAAATAAAAACTGATTATATCTAAAAAATGTTTTTTTTTATTATAAACAAAGCTGGTTGGTTGGTTGGTTTTAATGGAATTTTCTGATTTTAATTAAAAACTGATTTTTTTATGAAAATTTTAACATTCTGTATTTTGAAAATTTGACTTTCTGGATACTAGTGTAGAGAAACATTTTTTCTTATTTATTTATTTTTAAGGAATCCCTACAAGAATGTTTCACAATATGATTCCTAAAAAATTTTAAAGTGGTATCTTAGTTTGTAATAAGCCACACTGTATATGCTTGATATGAATAGATGTATAAGAGAAGTTTTTTTTACAACATACACATTAAGTGAATTAATTTATTCATTGCCCTTTTTGCTAAATATATGCGTTTAAGAACACGTAACTCTTGCTAGAACATTTAGAATTGCAATCCGAATGATTTATTAATTTTTAATATAATTAAAATTTTCTAGTGTTTATAATTACCTTTTTATAATGTTGGTATCAGCTGAATTAAGAACAATCGAAAATTCACAAAGCGGACGGGTTTGCAAATCTATAAAATTATGTGGTGCTGTATCTTTATCTACATAATTTTTATAAACTCGTTCACAAAAATAATCAAATGTTTCTTCAGGTAAATTTGCTTGGTCTTTTATTAAAAATGTTAATTCTGTCGCAATGTGAAGTTTACCAAGGTATGCCAATTTGGATACGTATTGATTCAAGTCCATTACCCCTGATTTCAAATTTACAGTAATCCTCGTTTTACGATACCCACTCTGTGATGTTAATTCTCCACTTTTAAATTTGCTGAAACAAATAAAACTCATTTTATTAAATATATGGGTGTCTTTTCTTAAATTTCTAAATGATCCCTCAACTGCTTTATTCTTATTTTCTTATTTAGTAATACGAGTAATATGTTTGATTTATTTTTTTTGCGTCACACAGTCTGCAGCTTTGTGAGGGGGTTTTTAATTACTAGGACTGTGAATTAATTTTGAGGGATTTAGAATAATTGATGCCGCAACTTATGCTATATCACATCGGACACTAATGTAACTATCTATATTCAAGTCAAAGCTCTCTCATTAGGCTTTACTTTTTATTATGTATCATTTTGCTGGAAGTGTAAACAACATTATTTCTCAGCTCCAAAGATGTTGAATTATGAACTAACAAAACACCATTTATGGGAAATCTTAGTTTTCTTGTTTAATGCAGAGAAAAGTGCTGCTGAAAGTCATCGAGTTCTGTTGGAAACTTAAGGTGAACATAGTGATTGATAAAAATGTGTAAGTATTGGTTTTGACGTTTTAGAAGTGGTGATATCGATATAGCTGACAAAGAATGCTATGGTCAACCGAAAAAGTTCGGAGATGGGAAATTGGAGTTATTATTACTAGAGACCGAAAGAATGTGATTTTTTGGCCAAAGCCGAAGCCAAACTTCGGTTTATGGGTCACCTTCGGCCGAAGCCGATGCCGATGCCGAAGCCAAAGATATTTTTATTAACTAAAAAATTTTAATTAATAACAAAAGTATGATAAGATATAAAAGTAGGTCAAAAATAGATGCATAATGTTTTGGAAATATAATATAAGGGTGTTTCAGGAGGAGATGTGCATACTTCAGTATGTTATTTTACGTTCAATTTTAAGTAAAAAATTTCCTATGAACTCAGGTCTGGAAACGCTTTGTTTAGGATATACAGGATGTCAAATTTAAAAAAATTAATTACATTTTCTTTAATAACTCTCGACTACTTTGAGTTAAATTCATGAAATTTTGTATGCAGGGGTTTCTTGGAACGGGAAATTCAAATTTTATGGACGATTGGCTGTATCTCCCAGAGGGCGCCACAAGCGACCATTAGGATCCGTTTAAATCACTTCAACTTTTTGTGCCACAGTGTATGTCATTTTGGAGTAGAAAAACATTTTCCCCCTATCTTTTTTACTTAAGAAATGTACACCCTATTGAAGTCTCTAGGAGCAGCCGTTTCCGTTAAAAACTCATCTAAAGATGATGATGCACGCAAATTATGTATTAGAGTCAATCGAAAGTTATTGTTGTCAGGTTTTGTACATTTTGTTTAGAGATTTTATTTTTGCAATTCTCACAAAAATTTTGTGAATAGATCAACACTAAACATCAACTAGTTCCAATGATGCTTTTTACTGACGAAGTTGATACATAATTATCACTCTAATACATAATTTGCATGCATCATCATCTTTAGATGAGTATTTAACGGAAACGGCTGCTCCTTGAGACTTCAACAAGGTGTACATTTCTTAAATAGAAAAAATAGGGGAAAATGTTTTTCTATTCCGAAATGACATACACCATGGTACAAAAAAGTTGAAGCGATTTAAAAGAATCCTAATGGTCGCTTGCGGCGCCCTTTGGGAGATACAGCCAATCGTCCATAAAAATTGAATTTCCCGTTCTAAGAAACCTCTGCAAACAAAATTTCATGAACTTAACTCAAAGTAATCGAGTTATAAAAGAAAATGCAATTATTTTAAATTTGACATCCTGTATATCCAAAACATTTTCAGACATAAGTTCATAGGAAATTTTTTACTTAAAATTGAATGTAGAATAACATAGGTACTGAAGTATGTACATCTCCTGAAATACCCTGTATATAAGGTGTTAATTAAGAATGTACAATAAATTCAACAGACGATTATTTGAGTGATTTTAATACAAAAAGTTCATATAAACATTGGTCCACAGATGCTTCGTTTTCAAGATACAGTGTGTTAATCTTTTATAAAAAAATGCTATTTCATAAATATTTTAAACACCCTTTACCCAATTTTGTTGTAATTTGGCACTGTTATTTGTAGTGTTAAGAGGCTAATTTAACCCTAATTTGATTAGATTTGTTAAGTCCAGCGACGTCCCGAATGGTACCTTCGGCTTCGGCGAAAAGTTCGGCTTAATTTTGACAGAAGCCGATTCTTAGCCGAAGGTTCAAATAATGGCCGAATGTGGCCGAAGCTGATTAATCGGTCGGTCTCTAATTATTACACCAAGATGTATATCAAACGTAAGATAAACTTTCTGAATCATTGAATGTTGATTGCACAACAGTTTAAAAACTTTTAAATGCACACGGTATAATGCAAATCCTAAGCAAAGAAAATCGTCGGGTTTGCCTGGTCAAGTATCAACGTCGACGGCATGCAAGGCCGAATACTTCAAGCAAAGACAAGATAAAGTAATTTTTCAACATATCAATGCTTGACCACATGTTGCTCACGAAGTCACAAAAATATTTAGAAATGCTGAAATAGGATATTCACCAAATATTGCTCCATCAGATTACTACTTATTCCGATCCATGGAACACAGCCTGACTAAGCAGCGCTTTCAATCTTATGAACATACAAATAATTGGATCGAACCAAAATTTTTCACAATAAAGCCTTGAATTTACAAAGAAATCCCTCAAAATTAATTCACTTACAAGCATGTCGCAAGTGGGGACCAAATTGAAAATATATAAATATGACTAATATTTAATAATTTAAAAATTAAAAAAAATATATGTTGCTTCATTAATGAAAAAATTTCGAATCTGTTATACCGTGCTTTCACCGTACAACGCTACATAGGGAATTAGCTTCGTTCGAATTCGTAAGTTCGGAAGGGTGGGGAGCGCTGGGTGCTGCAACCTGGCTGATGTGAGATGTGATTCCGTACGCCACAGCGCCGCACGGCCGCGCACACAGAGATCGACATCCCCACCGCTGAAGCCACACGAGTTTGACCGACGCACCTCCTATATAGTGTTTTCCCGTGAAAGCACGGTATAGTTATTCTTAATGTGTAAAGTGTCACTAGATTCTACATTCAAAAATAAGAAAAATATGCTAATACAAGTCTGAAAATACTTTCCCTGAAAGTGCACCTTCCAGGAGGGTTTCTATTCAATATCTCGAACACTTGTGGGAATAAATAAGTGAAATTTTAGAGACCTGCTAATTATTTTATTCTCACAAGATGGATAAACAATCATTCTATAATTTGATTTAGTAATACATCAGAATTGATCAGGTGAGCCCTTTATTATTATCTGTCCCTGAGTAGGGCCTATAACTCCCTTAAAAAGAATTTTTAGATCTGTATTTATTAGAACTTTTCTTTTTCACTCTTGAATCTAAAAGCCACTGATGTTTGGCCGGCTAATGAAACACCTGATTTGGTTACTCTTACATTTTGAATGGATGATTGAACTTTTAATATGGATTTTAAATCAAAACGGTACATCCTATCGAAGACCAACAACAGCACATTTCTTTTATAAAAGTCTTTTCTTGAAAAAAAAATAACTCATAAAAAAGTTGAGGTAGTTTTTACCCTTCACTTCATAAATGGGTCCTATTATGCAATGTTTGACATGTTAATTATGAAATCCCTGTATCATACTAATTAAATCATTATATAACTATAAATGTAGGTAAAAAAATGTGCATACTTGCACATTTGTTGATGAAACCAATTTACACAAGATTTGATTTTTTCACCATTTGTGCGGTAAAATGTAGCCAACAAAAAAAAACAGTGTGATAGCTGAGAGTTCAGGTTTATTAAAAATGGAGCACTACACAAAAGAACAAGGCGTTTTCATTGTTGAGAAAAAATTTAAAAATAATGTAGGTTTGGTAAATTAAAAAATTCAGGGACACTGAATTAATTAGTAATCTTAAACATTCTGGCTGTCCTTCAACAAATCATTCAACAGAAAACATCGAAGCAGTTTGCTGAGAATCCAGGAATTGGTTATTTCGAGAAGCTCTCTACAGTGTATTTTCATGAAAGATTTGTATGTTTATGATTACTAGGTTCAATTGATACAAGAACTGAAGCCTATTAACCAAGCAGAGTGAAGAGGGTTCATTAAAATGGATTATGGAACAAGTGGATGCTGATTTTTCGAATAAAATCGTCTTCAGCGATAAGACTCATTTTCATCTTGATGGTTTCGATAATCGACGAAATTGTCATATCTGGGGTTCAGAAAATCCCCAAATGATTGTTGAAAAACAAATGCACCTATGTGTCATTGTTTGGTGCGCATTTTGGGCTGGAGGCATCATCGGACCATTCCTCTTCGAAAATGCAATTGGTCAGGCAATAACAGTTAATGGTGCCCGCTATCGCGATATGATAATTCAGTGTTTTGTGTCTAAATTGCAAGATATGGATGTAGACATCAAGTTGTTTCAACAAGACGGTGCCAACCCAAGAAACAATTCAATTATTGCATGAGTTATTTCCTGCGATTTAACGCCACTGGACCTTTTTCTTTGCAGTTTTTCGAAGTCTAAGGTTTATGCCGAACGAGCTCATGACTACCCACACCTTCAATGAGGAAATTGAGCGCTGTATCAACGAAATTCAGCCCCATTTTGCAAAACAGTTATGGAAAATTTCGACAAAATAATGTGTATGTGCCAGCAAAGCCGAGGAGGCCATTTACCTGATATGCCGATCCATACATAACCCTACACTGAATACTTTATGAATCAATAAAAAATTTATCATTTTTAATTAAACACCTGTGTTTTCTATCAAAATAACTTCTTGCGTAAATTTTGGTTTCCACTTTTGCAATGTTATCAATAAGTATTTCCAATAAAACAGATCTGGACCTACATTATTATTTTCTTTTATAATATTGAAACAATTTATCATACTTATGTATTTTGACACTTTGTAATAACTTTTTCAAGATATTTAAAGCTTTGTAACTGTCTAAGATACAAACTATAGATAATTTGTCATCTTTGTTCAAAATAATATAACAACTAATTTTTACTTTTATATTGAAAAAAATATATTAAAATAACTTACCTCCATTTTAAAAATATAGCTTGCTCAGACGATGAGTAAAAATTTTTTAATATAGCTTGGTAATCGTTTTTTAATTTTTCAGCTCCCAGTTCAAATAGGCATTCAAGCGCTTGTGAGAAAGTAAGTGTTGGAACAGCTAATTTTCCATTAAGTATTCCATTTATAAGTGTTGCAATATTTGACTTGTCATTTTCTGGAATCTTAACATAAAATAAAATAGCATTTTTCATCAGCTGATACTGAAATTTTAATGTCAATTTTATCATTAGTAAAAGGAAAAGTGTGTGCCCTATTTCTTCTACTAGTCCCCCTACCTTGTAACATGCCTATTCCACCTATCCCTAAATTTGCAGATACCCTTTACTATGTAATTATTATGTGTGGGTTTCAACTAATTTTAATCTAAAGTATACAATGTTACTGTAACAAAAGCAGACTTCCCTATATTTCTTGGCGAATTTTTTAGATAATAGAGTGGCCTGAATTCAAAGAATAGTTCCTGTCAATTCCTTTCAATGGTTAGTACAGAGCCATAAATAATTTAAGGAAATTTTATGTGAAATTATCAACTTAAGGGCACATAGTTAAACTATTAAGAAGGCATTTTTTTCTCACCCAAAAGTAGTAGGTTTACCAAAGTAGTAGTTGTAAATCATAAAAATAGAAAGCTTTGAATAAGTAAATAAAAAACTGCGGTAGTCATCTGGTAAACATCTGATCTTTGGAAAGTTAGCAGACTCTGCTTTCAAGAAACTGTCATCATTGATTTCAATGAGAGTAACTAGAGAACAAATGCATGAAGGAAGGTCATTGAAGGATTCAATGTTTTGAAGTACATAACGTTGTATAGACGATAGTACATAGAAGTTTTATTCGGAGGGTTCTTTCCTCTATGAAGCTAAATTTGGAAATAAAAGATTGAAGAATCCTCGACGGACCTCTATAGCAGAGGAAGATGAATTAGGCACAGGATTATATGTAAATTCGGTTTTGTGTAAGGATTCATATTAAGTTTTCAAGTTGTTTTAGAGTGTTTCCTAGGTTCAGGAAGCAGAGTCAAACCGACGCGATTGCAAATAGAAAGAATGTACTTAAAGCATAAGAGGAAACCGCCCTCTTTATTGTTATAGGCCAGAAAAAGTGTCGGATTCAGAAGGGTTTCCAGACAGTTCGGTTTTATTTCATTTTAGAACTTCAGGACTAATGGTTAATGGGTAACATTTTTGCTTTCAAATTTCGACTCCCTGATCTGCAAATAATTTTGTCACATGTAAAGTAGTTATTAATACTGTTTGGCTCAATCCATTGTATTATTTGCACATTCTATTTGTTCGCTTTAATTAGAAGTATTGTTATGAAAAACCTTTCTTAAGCAGTTCTGGTATTTTCTTGAACTCTTTAAAATAAGTAACCCATAGAGTGAGAATGAAACAGCATTCATAACACATCTGTGCATTACACGCTGCGTGAGCTAAAGAATGGTAAGTGCCTGAATTCATTTGCTGTCTTTACAACATTTCTAAGATTACACATATCGAAATTAGAGTTTAGTTTAGATGATAATTAATGTGCTCCTTTTCCAAAACTAAGGTCATCACAGTACACTTCGTACAATAACATATGAGTAATAATTCCTCAAGCTACATTACTAACCAGAAAGTAAGAAACAATTATTGATATGGAAGCACTCATCACCTCATATTTAGACTTGGTACCAAAAAAAATTAAAAAGCATGTCTATTGGGAATGTTACATTGATCATCTTTTTGAACATCAGAGTAAGTTGACAGTTACCCACAAATTTTGTCATTTGTAGATACAGACAAATTGTGCATTTATTATAGTGGTTTAAGTAACAAGTTGTCTTTTTTGAGACAAACATCTCTAGAGCCGACGGCATTAAGCATACTGCCCCCAATTTCCCTGAAAGCTGTGAGTAATGTAAACAATTAAACAAACGCCCTGATGATACTCTCACATCTCATGCCATCAGACTTTCATTCGTTTGGATTTTCAAAGAACATTGACAAGGTCAAAACTTTACAGTAGATAATAAAGCAATTGTGCAATAAAATATTGGTTATAAAAACTACATCAGAAAGCTTTCTTGTAAAGATCTTCCATAGACTTATAGACAGGTAGACAAAAAATTTCTATAAACCCTTGTAAAAGTAGTATTAAACAATTCCTATCATTTTATGACTTTTCCTGATATTTAATTAGAAATTGAAATTATTTATTTTGGGAATAGAAACACACATGCATTATCTACATTATTATAATCACTTTTTAAATTAGGAATCATTATAATTATGTATATTTAACTTACTTTAATATTTGTTTCGGCTTCAACCAATTCTTCAAAAAAGTAATGCAAACTATCTCTCAAAACTGACAAATTTTCAGATTCTAAAAATAAACAATTTGTATAAAAAATTCATACAACAAAAGTTGTTTATTTAAAAAAAAACATAGTACAAAACTATTAAAAGCATTAAAGCCCTTTGAGACGATATCGATTGAGGATAAAATGTTGTACTAGGGCCACACAGACCGTTATTCTAGCTATGTTTGCTAGACAGGGCTGGCTAATCCAAGATTACATTACAGAGGATAGCGTGTAAGACAATAAAAGAATTTTTTTGCAGTTGTTAGGCGAAACAGTAAATATAAGGTTCCTTGGAAAAGTCTATAGCAATACAATACACATCTAGGTACCTTTGATTTAAATATATGTGACCGCACAGACTGTTACTGTCCATATGTAACAAATATGTACCGTTTTTAAAAGTAAAATAAATTTTGTTAAATATGAGATGGTCCTAAATTTTCTCCTGATAATTTCAGGAGGTACGTCAAATAATAAGGGTACCTTTTACAACAACCCAAGACTTGGGATAAAAAACTTAGCAGTGAGAAAAAAATATAGCACAAAACAAAGGATTGAGTATTCATGGCACCCTTTAAGTTTCAATTAAAGAATAAATTCATATTCATATTCGGCTAATCCAGAAACCTCCTCATATCAAATTAAATTGAAATAACTTTAAGAGTGAGTGACCCTGAAAAAAAAATTAAAAAAATAAAATTGTACTAGGGTTATTCTAAATTGTCTTATTTTTACTCAAGGAAGTTACACTTGAATTAATGCAAATTCACTTTCGGTTATCATAGAAATATAAACTACCATAGCACGCCGTGTGGCACTAACATTAACAGAATACAGTGAAAATTGGTTATAGCAACATTGCTTCATAGGACCTATTCAATATTATGACTGAATTTAGAAGTCCCAATTAAATCCTATAGAAATATCATATTTAAAAAAATCGTTTACTACGACACCGTTTACGACATTTCGGATTTAGCGACGCGTTTTTATATACATTTACTATAAAATCTATCAGTGATAACGACAAATGACGATATATGGCCTTAAAACCAATATACCGTTCTTCGCCTGCCCCGCCGGCATCAATGCTTTTGACACCATTAGGACAAATTACTATTTCTCTACACATGCAGTTATTTTATATGTATTAATTACCACTTTCTATCACGATGTTGAAAAGAACAATGTTTAATAAAGAAGAAAAATCACGTACATATAATATGGAGGTTAGAAAATGGAGAAACTAATGCAAGCATAGCAAAAAAATATGACGTGTCACACTGCGATTTCAACAATTTGGAAGGATAGAAATAAAATAAAATCTCTCTTCGGTAGGGAAAAACATTTTTCTAGCCCAGAAAAATACTTCCCGAGTTTCCAAGAACATGTAATATGGCCCTGGATCTCGTACCAATTCACACAATGAGCAACTGCACAACATTTGAGTTTTTGCCCAAGTATTCTTCTCCAAAATTTTGAACTCTGTATAGTCCGGCAGGGCTATTTTCCCGATACTTCCACACTTCACTGACCAATATAGGATAATTTTGCAAGCGCTACATAAAACATTGGGAAAACGTTCATCCTGTTCAGCATAATTCACACATTTTTTTAGATCCACAAATAAACTACCACTGATTTTGACCATTTGTTTCTTCTTCTGGAGGCAGGGAGAACATATCCGCCCCCAATTTTCTTGATCGGTTCCTGCATGATCCTTTGATCTTCTGTCCATACTTTCACAAGAAATTGAAATTTCGAAGAGAACAATTACAACTTTACAGTCAAAGGGTCGAAGACTATCTAAAGATTTAACTAATTTCATGAATAATATTGGTCATTCGATCTGGAGTATCACAAAACGTAAACAAACAATCGGGGGTGGGGGTTGGCGATAGTTCAATGACCTCGCAAATCAAATAAGGATGGAAATAAATAACATGATTCTCGCTTGTTGACATACTACCGCAAAACTCACTCGAATGAAAAATAATTTTTTCGAATTCTTTTTATTTTAACCTGTTTCTGAGAATCGTCAATGAGTATCTCCATCTCCGGTCTTAGTAAAAGGGGCAATTTGAAAAATATGCTTGTAAATGTTTGTATGCTAGTGTAAAACTTTCAGGAAAACGTCATTTTTGCCAAATTGGGGAAGTTTGGCAACTAAAAGTGAGTGAAAGGTAGAAAAATCCCGATATCTCGAACAGTGAATTTTTTTTCGTTGAAAAAGGGTGTTTTTTCAAAAACAGCTCTAAGGATTACGGTGGATTTTTTTTTCTGGCCTTCTTATGACTCCAGGAATTGAATGCCGAAAGAAAATCGGTGTTGCTAAAACTTCACATTTAAGTCATGTTCAAACCCACCGTGCATACTTAAAGACTTGTATTGTAAATTTCTAATTTTTTCAATAAAAATTTTAAATAATATATATGTAATTGCTTATTACGTCTATCGGTTATAACAACCGTAAACAAACAGTCCCTTGAAGGTTGTTATAACCGATTTTCACTGTATTTAGTCATTTAATCGATTTATCAAAAAACCCATTAAGAAACTTTAATGCAATATCAATAATATTCAAACAATGGAGTTTTTCAACATTGTATACACTTACCTTTTAATATACTCCACAATTTATCTAAAATTTGCTCCTGGCGAATATGTTTCAAATCAAATTTCATTTTAGCTTCCCGCTTAAGCAAATTTGTAGCTATGATATTATTAATACTTTTATAAATATCTGACTCTTGAAGGGGGTTATTCGATATAATGGTGATTTCATCATTACATTTATCAGAGTCGGATAAAATATCTAAATACGTTTGTAGTAAGGTTAATTCCTCCCACAAGAAGTACACTGAAGAAAGATTATGTCCAGCTATAATTTGTAAAATCTAAAAAAACATTTATTGAAAAAGAAAGCTGAAAGTATGTAATACATATAATATTTCCAATATATGCATATAGTGATATCTTAAAAAGATTTTTAAAAAATCGTTATCTGGTACAGTGTGGCGCCTTAACCTATGTCTACTGAAAACTATTAAATATTTGTAAAAATAAAAAAATTCCATAGGCATATGCTGCACATTTAAAAAATCAGTTTTTTTTTGTAAATGGCTTCAATTTGTCATAATCCATGTGAACACTAAATACCAAAAAAACTGGAAAATAATATCAGAAGATTAATAAAGTGTACCTCAACATACTGCTGGAGGGTATGTTGAAGTCAAAATGTACAGTTGTAATTTGAAAATCAGGATGTCAGTAAGCGTTAGTACCTGTACTATCTTTCAGGCAGAAATCCATGACATCGAATTGTTTGTATGGAGGCAATAAAAATTTTTAGACAGCCAAGCAGCTCTCAAAGCAGAAAGATATTTCCGTCATAACTAAAGATGTGTATGGGACTACCAGCTCGAGCAAAAAATAACAAACTGACTCTGATCTGAACAGTCGATCTCAAGTCTTCTGAGCCATGAGATGGCAAATTTTCTAACTCTCGACTTATTAAGATATGTAGGTACTCAAACTGGGCTAGATCAAAGAAATTAAGTACCCGTTGTGCTCAGAGCGTAAGGAAATGGCAGAACACATATTATGTACCTGATCCTCTAGGAAACGGGTCAAGTTCTGTATATTTGACAAAAGTACTAGACTAAAGTGTAGACAAAAACATTGCTCACAAATTCACTGGTTTTATTAGAAAGTTAAACGTATTGGATGAATTACAAAAGGTGTGAGCCACAATACAGAACAAGGTCGCAATGAAGGGCTAGGAATTACTAGGTTATAGAATTGTAATAAAAATCAATTCAAACCAATATCCCTCATTACTATTCAGGATGATAATTGTGTAAATTTTTTTCCAAGATTATTTTAAATGATACATCCATGTATTGCTTTTTTCAAACACTGCTTTTAATAACTTTTCAAATTATATAGTATTGGTCCGGTAATGCTTTATTTATGTAGATCATTCATTCAGTAGGTCAAAACCTATTAAAATAACTACACACAAAAATAATAAGTCTAGACTACGGGACAGTAAAAGTGTAAATAATTGTAAGTTTCTGATAACAGAAAACAACTTTTAAGTTTTTCAAATTAACGGCCTCTATAACACGCTAGTGTATTATTATTAACGATTCTAGAACTTAAGTAAGAATACGATTTATAAGTAATATTTAAACGTACAAAGGAAACATAAATATAACCCCCATTTCTTTGATAATTATCCTAGTATTAAAAATATAAATACTAACTTCAAATAAGTATAAACATGGTACTTTATTTTTTATTTTTTTATTTTTAAATTTTTTAAACAACCATTAGTGACACCAGTTATACATCTAATTATCCTCTTTTGACAAAAAGACTTTAAATTTCTGAACATAAACAGCAAAGAATTCAACTTTGAAATCAAATTGGAAGAATCCAGATTTTCTCCAAAATAAATGCCAAGAAACTTAACAGATTTAGAAGTACTGGAAATATAAACATCACCAAGACTTTCAGAATCACAATAGTTCTGTATGGAACTTGCTGTATTAAATTAAATATCATTATTAAAGAAGATAATGTTACTCAACCCCATATATGACATGTCATAATTTTATTATAATCTTGAATGTTACTCTTGCATTATGGCCCATTTACACAAGGCCAGTTATGAAGACATTCCACTAAGCCAATCCAATGATAAAGTTGAAGGCAATCCAATATAAATTCAATTGAAGTTTACACGTAGGCCAGTCCACCATCTGCCAGGCTAGTATCTTTGTTTAATCTATGGTCTAGTATATACGGTTGTGTAGAATGGATACGCAAAAAGCTTTGATGCCTCCTTAACCAGATAAATTGAGTGTTTTCAAAAAAATGTATATCTGAAAATATCTTCTGATCAAATGAAGATATTGAAACGAGATGTTGTATGTATACATGAATAATACGGCATCTAACATGAAAAAATTAAGTACTGAACCCAAACCAGTGGCCTAGAAATAAAGTACACTGATTATATCTTTCACAAAAATGATGGCATGCCACTGGAATTTTTTTTGTCATTCCTATGAAAACTGAGCCTGGATCCACATGCATGCGTGATCACGGATCCGTTGTAAATACCATCAACATCCAGTCCGTTTTGACCTTGACAGAGTGTCAAATGGCTTTACTGATGCACAATTCATTGGATGTCACGTAGTTACAAAGGATCCGGGATCACACATACGTGTGGTTCCAGGCTAAAGGAGCATTTTCCTAACAAAAATTTAATATTTTTTATATAAACAAATTATCTTACAACTTTTGTCTGAGATATAAAACATCAAAAAAAAAAACTAAGAATTCGAAAATATTTGAGAGAGTAAACAAGTATGTGACGTTTAAATTGCCCTCTATAGACTATAGAACATGTTGTGCACCACCCTGTTTATAACTTATAGCTGATGTAAATTTAACTGCCAAAAGATGGAACATTTTAATAAGCTATTATAATACATATTACTGTTAATCATTTGTCTCACGTCTCACCATTTTCATATTAGAAGGACTCTGCGGAACATTAAATACGCATCTATTACAGGTAACTTCAACCGATACATTTCCATGATATTCGGATTGGTTAACATTCTTAAAAGTCTGCAGCACACTTCCATACAAAAAATATTTGAATTTCACTAAATAATCCACCTAGAAAAATTATAACTCTATACCACAAAAATGTAACCCATTGAAATTTATGTCGAGTTATTTTGTAATCATCTGAGAGATCTGTCCGAGGGGTGATCCACTAGCTCTCAAAACATACACTGATTACGGTTTATTGGAATATTATCATTTATTTCTGCTTTATTCCTATTTATTCTGATTTATTCCGGTTTATTCCAACTTATTCCCGTTTATTCCGGCTTATTACTACTTATTCTAATGTATTCCATTCTATATACAGGCTGTTACAAATTCGCTTCTCACTACAGGATCTCGGAAACGGTAAGAGCTACAAAGTAGCTTAAATGGGGGCAAAGTTGCGTAATCAGGGGACCAACATTATGCCTCTAAAATATCAAGGCTAACATGATTAGTTTTCGAAATATTTGAAAAAAACCGAAATTTTGGAAATCCGTTTTTGTTTCATTTCAGCCTTGTTTGAGGTGATATTGAAAAAAGAAGAACATTTTCTCATGGCCACTTTTTGCCCTGTATCGAATGGCACAATCAATTTTTATATGTAACGTTTCGTCTTTCCAGGACCATTATCAACGTCATTCTTTTAAATACGACCCTAGAAATTTTATTACATTTTTTGCAAGCCTTCATGTGATTCTAGTTATTCCACAATATTCAAGATATTTCATCATTCATCATTCCAATGTATTCTATAAACACTGAAATAAAAGTTTTTCATATTATTGCGTCTATGTTTCATCTTTTTCCCATGTATTCCACTAGTATTTTGGTTTATTTCGGGATATATTCCATTATATTCCAGCTTATCCAATGTAATCTTGTTTTCGTCAAAACGTACACTGATTCTGGCTAGTAGATCACCCCTTGGATCTATCATCCTATCAGTATATTCAAACAGAAACAAGCTTCATTTGGACATTGACAGTTTTTTCACTGAATTTCACACGATTCTATTTTTTTAATAAAACAATAAATCTGTAAACTTAAAAATAATATTTTTTCTTTGAGAAAAACGCAAATTTCTGTTTCGAGTGTATTAATAGAAAGATGATACCACCTAAAGCGATTTCTCTCAGATTACTCAGTTACTATACGAAATAAGAAGCACATGTTAGAAGAGATTTAGTTAGAGATTTAAAATATGCTCATTTAGCCACTGGATATAAATAGGTACTGAAAAATTACTCTCTTTTTAAATGCACTGGGCCTACCGAAATATATTTCAATTATGTTCAAACAAAAACTTACTTTGGGATTTTTAATCCTAGTATTTTTAACATGATCGATTTCCATAGCTTCTAAAGATGTTACTTCATGGTCCTTTGAATAGCATCCAACTACATTGACTAAAGTTGTCATTATAAATTTATTGCATTTCTGTGACCCTATCAAGACTGTATGTAAAACATTTTTTCCATCACATACAACATATATTGGTTTTTGATTCTCTTCCTCGCACTTCTTAAGACAATTCTGTCGATTTAAAAATTCTCTACGATACAAAAGAGTACACCTGTCAGGCACAGTTCCATAATAAACAATTTGAACTACTTAAAGTTAATGTAATTTTTTATTCTAGATTGCAAAATCACTTTTTTGCATTAGAGAATGCAAAAGCATTTCGCTGGCGTGTATCAAACATTTGACAGTAAGTACGATTTATTAATATCAATACAGGTAAAACATTTGCAAAATTTCTGTTGGAACTTTAAATTTAAATGTTGTTAAAGAACAACACACTGACACCCGTTGCACACATGCCGGAACCGGCTAACCGGATCCGGTTACCCGGCAGCAAGGTGTACAGAGTCTTATGGCAGCTTTCACACGTGACGGAAGGAGCTATCCAGCGAACAGCCGCTGGGTTGTAGCCGGTCGCCACCACTGCCAGCCCGGCTGCCGTGTACCTGCTAACCGGCAACCGAAGTGGTAGTAGTGCGTAATTTTGTATTGACGCTTTCACACTTACTGGGTGTTTGCCGGGTTCAGGCATCCGGTTTGATTGAAAAGAACAGGACGTGTCAATTATTTTTTTAAATATTTGTACGCAATTATGTCGAATGTTAGAGATTACATTCTTTATATCACTGATTGAAACCAGACCTGCCCAGTGGAACAAAACTTTAGCCTTTTCATATTTTTTGTTTTTTTTTTTTTTATTGTAATGACATCGGCAATAGCCAAGCCACATAATTGCAATGTGTCTACGATCCATCTCTTGTCGTGATAAAAATGCAACCGAGACTAATATTGGCCAAACCGGTTTGAAAATTAAATTATGTGTGAAAGAGTCAGTCGGATCCGGATAGCCGGATCCAGCTAGCCGGTCCGGCAAGTGTGAAACGATGCTTACACTGTTAACTAGTTGTTAAAACTGATAAGTCGATAAACATAATAGAAAACCTGTCACAAATTGTTAATTCTGGCTTTGTCTTTAAAAAACATTTGTAGAATATAAAAATCTTTTATGTACTGGATGTGAAAGACGTTATACATACAGGGTCGCTGATATGTATGGAAATGGTCGATTATATCCTAAAGTAAGATAGCTATTGAAAAATCATATGACACAAACGTTTCAGTTTTTTAAAATCCATTAAAATAAAAAAAAATAAGCATACAGCATCAGTCATTACAATACAAAGTTGCTTTTTATTTAATGGAACATCTTGTACAATCAAGAATTCAAGAAAAATATCCTACTTCGTCTTCTACCAGCATATCCAATAATCATTAAAACTTCAATTCGCTCAGTTTCACTGAAACGTGCCATTTTTGCGAGAAAATTATTCACACTAAATGTATTTTTGACATTTGTTGTCAAGATAATCACTCTTAGACAAAAAAACGACGTGGTATTGTTATTAGTGATGGGCATAATCGACCAATTTTGATAATCGAGTTATCGGTAATCGAGTACTTCTAATAATCGAGTGATCACTCGAGATACGAAATATTGGTCGTTTTCATCCCAGCGGCGCACAAATATGTTTGTATTAGTCATATATTACTTATAAGCGTAGCTAAAAAAAAAAAAAAGCTAACGCACTTCTAAACCTAACCACTTTTTCGTTTTATTCTAAAAAAAAGGTTACGCAATCAGTGACTATTTGCAGTATGCACTAACATTTTGGGGTGCAACCTCGAGATATCTCGAGTGATCTCAATAATTGAGTACCACTCGATTTTTCACTCGAAATCTCCCATCACTAATTGTTATGAAGCTAGAAACTTTCAAAGGTAACTGGATGGACTGCAAACTTAATGGACAAATATTTTTGTATAATTTATAAGATTATGATTTTCAAAGTTGAATATCTCAAAAACGGTTAAGTTTAGGTTCATGATGTGCTACATGAATTTGGGTTAGAATTTCGAGAAGAATTGAAATATGGAATAATATAAAGGGTGTCCCATTAAAGAAAAAGCAACTTTGTTTCATCATGACTTTTTGACTGACCCTGTATACTTAATTTTTCTTGATTGTAATAGATTTTAAAAAACCTTAAAACATTTGTATTTTATGACTTTTCGATAGCTATTTTACTTCAGGAGATAATCGACGGTTTCCATACATATCAGCGACCCTGTATATAAAACATTTGTTTTGACACCTGAATAGATATGTCTTGCAAAAGTTAACTTTTTAATATTTTATTGGAACAATGCACGGCCTGATAAAATTCTTGTATTTCCTAATTAACCACTACCTATTTCTTGTCGCCCTGCTAATGAAAATGAAAGAGCAAACATAACACAAAATGTACTAACAGTAAAGTAGAAAAAACTAATAACACACAAATTAAAAATAAAATCATTAACAAATTTGGTATAATGATAGGAGTAAGTTATATATTCTACCTGGCTATTTTAAGACTTAATGGAAAGTGATGAGATTCCTCAGCACTCCAATGATTTGGTTTTTCCGAATGAACATAAGATCCAAAAGATTCGTCTCCATCTAAATCCACTTTCAAAGGATCACCAGTTAAATCGCTTGTAGTATTGTTAGCAATTTCTTGTTTAATATTGTCAACGGGAGAACTTACTCCATTTTCATCAGGAACGTCTCTCTAATAAAATTAAGAAAGTACTGGTCTGTGTTACTTTACATGCTGTATATTAAAATTACTATAATAATTATTACTATGTAGTGTTTCGAACACTTCTAAGTGTAAGACTGTTTGTAATTTATAATTGAAATTAAATGATATAGAAAATCTTACCTTATCATAAGCCAAGATTATACTATCTTCATCAACAAAAAGTTCCTTTAGATAAGTTGGAGGCACAATTACTTCAGTTCTTAAAATATAACTGTTTCCATTATAAAATTCCATGTTGACTTTATTATATATAACCTAAAACACCACAAAACACTAAAACATTTGTCACTCTTTAAATCGCACGTAGATAACTGTTTGAATAAGTTCAAAAGAGTATAAAAATATATAATATATAAGTGAAGCAAAGTTAATAAAAGCTTTTCATTAGACTGACTGGAATACACAAACAGTAGTCGACGTTAGTTATTTTCAAAATTCAAAATATAAGTTGTAGTTCGTTCGTCAGCTGTCAAATGTCCAAAATCATAGAAATCGCTTTTAGCGACAAAATTTAACCCAAATTTATCCATTTTCCAAACTTTCAATTAACTTTTTTGTTAAAAATTGATACAAGACTTGTTAGATATATTGCATAATATTGCACAACTCAATGAAAATATTTAATCAATTACAGCTTAGGTTCAAATAAAATTCGTATGTGAAATATAAGAAAATTATTTATTTATATGAAATGAACACAAATTACATTTATGTAAATGTAAAAATGAACAACTACATGCTAAAATACACATTAGATCTATACCTAATTACAACTGAGAAAAATATTAAAGGACAAGGCACGTTCAAACAAATTATCAGTACAATTTCAAAGACAAATAAACGTCTGCGATACCCACAGTAGTAAAGTTGAGTCAATTTTAAAACGACAAATAATTCTTTTAATATTTAACATACTGCACTGCCTTGCATACAGTGAGTATGTGCCGAACAATATTAAAACACATTATCGACACATGGTACAAGTCTTTGTATAAAATGTAACTAGGTGTTAAGTTAGCTTTAAGCTGGCTGTGAATGTGCTCCCTTCTTTCCAATCAAGGATTTGTGAATATGTGGAATTACTCCTCCACCGGCAATTGTGGCTTTAATTAAGCTGTCGAGCTCTTCATCTCCTCTTATTGCAAGTTGTAAATGACGTGGTGTTATTCTTTTTACTTTTAAATCCTTACTTGCGTTACCAGCTAATTCTAGCACCTAAGTAAAAGAATATGTTTAAAAAATAACTATATCTCATTTATAAACATACTTCAGCTGTTAAGTATTCTAAAATAGCTGCTGAATAAACTGCTGCAGTTGCCCCAACTCTGCCGTGACTCGTTGTCCGATTTTTCAAGTGTCTATGGATTCTTCCAACAGGAAACTAGAAGAAGAGTAAACATTAGAGATATTCTAACCTAAAATTCTGTTACAAAAATATTCGTACAAAAATATTGTCATCAATGCACGAAAAATGTCGACAAAGCATTTAAGAACTTGTGCTTTTATTATTATAATACACATACCTGTAATCCAGCACGCGCCGACCGAGATACCGCCTTGGCTTTGGCTTTTCCGCTATCTTTACCAGCTTTACCGCCTGCCTAAAACAGCAAAATACATACAATTGGCTTATGGCAATACTCACAAAATTTGGTTCCAATGTTTGATTATCCTTTCCTCCTAATATTTTCCAACAATATTACATTGTTAATAACAAATTTTGCAGACAAACTTACCATTGTTTAACAATGTTAATACAACGCTACCAAAGCTTGCAAACGACAAATCACGAATAAAACGGTTGCCGAACGTAAACGCGCCAAATGATAATTTTCCACCAATATAAAATGACAATATTATCACGTGGCTCAGGAAAGCCAATAAGAAACAAACTCTGCAGCGGGAAGTGACTTGACTATTGATTGGATGGTTAGTGAAATGACGCTTGCTCGGCTTGGTTGACCTCGAAAAATTAAAGATTTGGAGGGAAAAAGAAATACCTAGAATAGAAATAGGTCGATTTTATTTTCTTTGTTACACCTAATTTAATTAGAATCATTTAAAAACTAATATTGATCACACATTTAACAAAATTATAAACATTTTATAAATATTTTTGCCAGGAAAAAAATATACTTACGTTGATAGATATGTACCTGCTTAAATAATCTAGGTATGTATTTTATTTGCGTCCTTGCGGAAAACCTTTAATATTTACTCTTACATCACATGGGTAAAACATTTAGCATTGAAGTACCACCTTCTAACCTATATTATTTCGTAAAGTACAAAATTTCTACTTCCACTTAGCGCTGTAACAATAATTTTTTCGATTTTTTTTTTCTTGATTGCTGTAATTTCAAAAATTTAAAATATTACATTGCGTTTCATATTTTGAAAAGTGTATGCTGAAAGCTTTTTTATTATTGTATTAAAATTCTTTCACTTATAAGCATACAATAAAAAATTATTACAAAGGATTAGTTATTTGTTTGTAGGAAATTGGCATTTTTACAGATAATTTGATTTGATTCAAATTTTGCGTACTTATAATAGAATGTAAGGAATGGACCATATCCAGCTAAAAAGTGTACTCAAATACTTCCTTGGGTGCATGAAAATAAACCAATATGTTTATTACACGAGCCTTCAAAAACTTTTAAATTTTTTGTGGTCATGTATAATCATCAGTTTTAAGATATTTAATTATTTTACTGAAACTTTGTGAGTTTATGCAGGGATGGGTTTGGGGTAACTACAGAAATAACTAGGCTGTCCTAACTTTATTAATTATTTAAGCATATATAATACATAAATAGATACGTGGTTTCTTAAAAATTGGCTCGTTACGACAATACTTTGTGATGTGGGCAGACCACTTCTGCACATATAAACTTTTGTTCAAGGGCAAACAAAAAATATTTCATTAACTTTTATTGGTTTTGTTAACAGGAAAATATTTTTACATAAAAAAAAATTGGATGTAAACATGCATTGATCTGGGATTAAGTACGTAGTCCTGAAAAAAATGAATTCCATTCCCTTTAGTGTAATTGTTAAAAAGTTTTGAGTATTTGTGGGGATATTGTGGTTTAACTAAATCACTCGTTTTAAAAACTGTGTAAAGCACAAATTTTTACAGGGGAAACAAAAAACTAGATAATGGAATAATTTTATTTAAATATATTTTTATATTATTTAAAGTACAAATAGAAAACATGATTCTAACAATAATTATTGATTTAATAGGTTTGTCAAAAAAATTTTTGTAAAATAATATTTGATTAATTTTGATTTGCAGTTTTTGCAAGGATTAAAAATGGAAGTTAACTCCCAGTTTACTTTTAATAGAAATACAATAAAATTTAAAATAAAACATAAAGTTAACGTAAATGAGACAAATTTTTATTAGAACGTTCTAATTAATAATAATTATTGTACAATGTTAATAGAAAAATCATTTTTA
This sequence comes from Anoplophora glabripennis, assembly GCF_000390285.2. NCBI lineage: Eukaryota > Metazoa > Arthropoda > Insecta > Coleoptera > Cerambycidae > Anoplophora > Anoplophora glabripennis. The sequence goes on from NW_019417609.1 coordinate 1,490,225, forward strand.
AAAAATAGAGAATGTAATCATATTTATTGTCATCTTTAACTTTTTCTGATGTTTCAACATCGTTTTGATTATTGGACAATGTAAGATCTTCATAAAATTATTATTCTTGTCAAGAATACCTACTTTTCCGAACTTGTTGACTACTTTGCACTTTATTAGGATTTATAATAAGAATATAGTTATTAGAATATCCTTTTTCTGCTTATGGTAAGGTGAAATGATTTGTTGCCTTTCGTAATAAATAAAATGTATAGAACAAATCCAATCTGAAAAAAAAAATACATAAAAAAATAGGTTAACATTGGAGATTATATATTAATACTGATCTAGAACATAAATATGATAGTCTCTTCTTATACTTCTCTTAATTACAATAAAATCTTGAACGTTTGACACAGAAGAAAGATCACGAACTGAAAATTAATGTATATTCTTGAAAAATTACACCTGTTTGTTAATAACAATGAAAATGTCACGGTGTGATTTTTTATTTGCCCAGAGAATAAATATATTTCTACATGTAATAAACGTGGAACAGATTTCATTAGAACCTTTGTTTGCCATGCCTTCATGAAATACGTAAAATGCAATATAAATTCATACTTACATGCGTATAGTAGCAACGTCCTCTAAAAACATTTGTGATGTTTTTGCAAATGTATGAAACAAATTATTCAAACTTGTTTAAACATGTCAAAATACAAAAAAATTACTTGTAGTTTTTGAAACCAGAGATTCAATTAAACTTCACTTTTTTTACTAAATTTATAACTAAATATAAAACATTCTTTTCCAGTTAAACCAACTAATATTTAATAAATTAAAAAGTCATGATAAAAACAATATATTTGACAGATATAAAAGGAACTATTTTCAAGATCTCAAAATTTGCCAGATCTATTATTATAATTTTTTATTTTGCAAATTTCATTTGAAATTTTTTCACCACAAAAGTTCTACATGTTGGCCTAGAAATCATCCCCTAAAAAATGGTTCGAGTTCTTTGCTTTATTAGCGCAATATTTTAATTTTCATCAATCGCAATGGAGCATTTTATCTGTCTAGTAACGTTTTTTTATGTAAAAATATAATGAAAAAGAAAATAGAGACATTTATATAGAGACGTTCCTGTACACTCTGTGTTCGATAATTAATTCAATCCACTGAATTATGTTGATTTGATGTAATAGAAACCTTATAACTTACAAACGAAAACTATTGCTGGACCATATAAAAAATATAAAATACAGAAACTGGAGATTAAGTCCTCTGAACAGTATTTCTATCTGCTGGCTGTGCTGGTCGATGGTGTTCTCTGCATGATTGGTAGTTATTATGGCTCATTTTGTTTATCTTTGATTTTTGCAGATGGATCATATTTTAGTTACAGGGTCCTTCGTCCCGATTGAAATCATCTCGATTCTTCTGGATTGCCTCTCTGTAGAGCCTAGGTCAAAATCTCTCTCTCTGATTAGATTACTCGTTGTAGTTATGTTCATCCCATGTCCTGTATCTGGTCTGTGTTCTGCAACTGCCCATTTTTCTACATTTTTATTCTTCAGGTGACACTCGTACTCCTCTAACCTTCTAAGGATGTGTCCAATGTATGCTTTTCCACATATACATAGGACACTGTATACTCCGAAGACTTGGAGTAGAACGGCCCCCAGCTCATCTTGACTTGGTCATCCTCATCTTCCTTGTGGTGTTGTAGGTATTAATGTACATAGAGCAGATGCATTGTTATAAAAAAATTCAAAAGGTCAAATGCAGTGTTCAACTTTTTACTTCAATATATCAAAATCTTTCAGCCGACACATATATGGTGTCAGGGACGTATTTCTAAATTATGCGCCCTGGGCAAATATGGTTGGCCGCCCCAGTACCTGTTAGTAAATGTAAAATGTCATCAAAAAACCCAGAGAGGCGGCCCGGGCAATCACCCCCTAGGCCCTTAGGAATATACGTCCCTATACGACGTGATATAAATGAATGTATCGAGTTGAATAAAATATGTTTTTTTCATTTTTATTTAATTGGTTATATACCTATATAAACATTAAGCTAAATAATATAATACAAAAATTACACTTTTATGTAAGTATCACTGGCAGTGTTATAATTTCAATAATGAAATATAAAAGAAATATAAAACTACAATTTCAACATAATATAAAAATATTTTCAAAAAATATATTTTTTAACTAAATAGCACCATTTCATTCTGCAACAAAGATTGAGTATGTTAAAGTTATGTTGGCATTTCCTAAATCTAACAGATTAATGTACAATTTAGTATTATTCCTCATCAATAATTTCTTCACACTTGTCTTCAATTTCATCCTAAAAAAATTATAGACAGTAGTAGTGAATATTTACATATTTAAAAATCAAAATATACCTCTTCCAATTCTAAACATTTGGCCCACTCCTTAAGGGTAATTCTGTGATTATTATCACTGTCACAAGAATTCAAGAAAGGTGCGATGCAGTGTTCCAAAGACATTAAGGGCGCACGGATGGGGAAAAGTTCATGTCGAGATACTGATCTGAAAAACATGAGAAAACAATAAATTAATAAAACCATATAGCATATACACAATGTTTCAGGATTAATTTATCAAATTTAGAATCTGAATTTGAGCTGTCGAAATAAGACAAAAAGTACTATTAAGGAATGTCCTGGAATGATTCATTTTCAATATACAGAGTATAAACAGGGTGTCCGCAAATTTCACCGACAACGTTTGAGTGCATATTCACGACGATAAATAATTACGATCTATGAAAGAAAAGTTACATAAAAATTTTTTGGTTTTTGAGTTACAGGCCTTCAAAGTTGTCAAACATAAAACTAATTTAATTAATAACTTCATAACCCTTTTACTGATTGCGTTAAAATTTGGCGCACTTTTTTTGGACTATTATGGCATATTATTTGTTAAAGCTTTAGTCAAATCGATATATTGGGTGATAGTTTTCTCCGGTTACCTCTCCTTCTCTTTAGCGGTCAAAACTTTTACAGTGGTTGTATTTTTTTAAAATGGGCAGCAACATTGAAAAGTCGTTTTATTTAAAAAATATATTGTCTCTTGAGAAAATCGCCTACAGAAAGCCATTCTTGAGAAAAATGTTATTATTTGCAGGTCTGTATGTTTCGGTTTACGTAGCAGTGTCTCGGATTTAAAACTTTGAGTTCAGTAGGCGATGGAAACAAGATGTTGATTGCTGTGCTTATCAGGTACTGTCATTATTGTCGTGTTTCTTTAGGACTCTCATCACTCAAATTATGAAAATTTACAACTCTGTTCCTAGTATAACAAAATTCATCGGTACAAACCAATTTTTGAAGCAAATTATTATCTTCTGTGAAGCCTTTCACCAACCAGCGGCTAAATTGTAAATGTGCATTGGGATCTCAATTTTCAAGTTCTTGAGCAGAAGTTAAATGAAATGGTCGAAGAAGTTGATTATTAAAGTTTTATAAACATTAGTTTTACATACATTTAATTCATTAATTGTCTTAATACACTGCGGACACTTCATAACTTGCATGTATGAAGTGATGAGAATCCTAAAGAAACACGACAATAATGACAATACCAGAGAGTCACTGAACTCAAAGTTTTAAATCCGTGACACTGCTATGCAAACCGAAGCGTACAGAATAATGCTACTTTTCTCAAGAATGGCTTCTGTAGGCGATTTTTCCAAGAGACAATATTTTTTTTTAAATAAACCGACCTTTTCTATGTTGCTGCCAGTTTAAAAAAAAATACGATCACTGTAAAAGTTTTAAGTAAGTAATGGTACTTGGGTGAATGAATGATCTAAATAAAAGTAAAACTGTGCTGAATTCAGTTACAGTATAATAGTGCTTAACTGACCCTGATTTGTTTTGTGACTGAACATGATTTTTACACGTTATTTTTATACTACATTTTAGCATACATATAACTAGGTACCCAAATGCAGCATTCACGCAAGGGCAACATCTTTTAAATATACAGTATATACTTAACTTTTATTCAGCACCTACTAAACACAAAACATTACTTATAGTTACTGTCAGAAAGCAACCTACATATCTGTAAAAACTATGCAAGCAAGACTAGTGTTACATTGAATGAAATATCACAGGAAACAACTTCTCAATGGACTAAATCCACAGCCAGTAGGCCATAAGTGAGATGACAATTAATAAGTTTGAATAATATGTCTATGCCTGGTGGTTCTACTGGCAAATGATATTCCCCCTTTTCTATACATATTACGAATGTAATACAATACTGATTGGGTATATATTGCTTTCTACGATATCATTAGATAAAACTTCGTTTCACCTTGCTTTTACAATACCTACAAATTAGTATGCCACCCTCTGATAGTAGGTACAAAATAATGATTTATGCCTGTAGCAATGACTTTTAAGAGATCACACTTTGTAGGTTATATGTCGCCTACATTTCACGTTTTAATTTCCAAGATGTCTGATGTCCCTGTTTCTAATTTATATGTTTAAAACTGATTTTTCTAGTTTTGAATATTGGTTAGAGGAAAAAATATTCAGTCCAGAATTGTTTATTTATTTGACAACTGATATTGTACAAATACATCAAATAGTGACAAATATACTGGGAATCCCTATCACTTAGACCCCAAAAATACAATGCTACTATAGGAATTTTGAAAACTGGATCGCTTTTACCATTAATTAGATAGTTTTGAGGATAGATCAATAGCGGAAATTTCATTGTAACTCTATCTTCCGATGTATTTTAGAAAATGTGATTTTTTTTTTAATTTGAATGACCTGTATCTTCACGTGCCTGTACCTATTCACTAATAATAGAACTTTGTTTAATTTAACCACCCTAATTCAAATTTTAAATTTCGCTAATTAATCCCAAAGCACCTTGAAAACTAATTGCGAATTAATAAGAGAATGTTTAACCATCGTCTGCTAAATCGCAGCACCAGTGCTATTGCAAAGCTTCAGTTTATCTAATTGATTATGATTTAGGAAACCTACACAGAAAACTTTTTGTAGGAAATTATTGTGGGAAATTTTGAATTCTGGATTGAAATACTCATGTGGACTGTTACAATCTGTTTTTTTTTTAATTATACTAAGCTGTTATAGGTACCTTTGAGGTAAAAATAAAACTATTTTACATAACTAAATTCAAATAAAAATAACACACATATATACAGTGTGATTGATTTATCTTGCTAAATGTGTTTTTCTTGAAATCAAACGAAGATAATTCAGTTCTGAGAGCGTTGTTGTATTTCTATAGTGTTTCTAGCTTCAAATAGATAATAAAATTTGAATTATCATATCGCCTGGTGATGATCTGTTAATTTTTTTTCCTCAGCAATATGCCCCTCTTTTAATGCCTCTATAAAAAACTTTTAATTGTAATTTTTTTTATTTATTAGCATTTTTTATAATTTATTTTTTTATAATTTCATCAAATTTAGAGATATTGACAGTTAAAAACTACTTTCCTAAAATTCTCAGGTACATGCCTCGTCTGTTTTGATGGAATTGGAAACAACTTTTTAAATTGTAAGATATTGTTAAAATAGTGTACTTTTTATTATTTCAACTAGGTACTTTAGAGATATTAACTAATTTAATTTATTCTGCAAAATGTGATTTTTTAAGATTCGATAACCATAAAATATTTAAAATCAATTTTTCCATGTATTTCAATTTTTCCATTAAAATCATTATTTATAGACATCAATAATTATTATTAGTCAAAAGTAGAGGTAACGTTTTGCATGGAGTTACTTTAAAATTTTCTAATAATGGACAAAGGTTATCGATAAATTTATCGGTCAAATGACAAAAGTGACATTTTCCAGCCAGTTACCTACCGATTTTTAAATGACTGATTGTTTAAAAATCAATATTTTCAACTGTTAATATCTTTCAACAAATCGGTAAATTGAAAAAGTCTTGCAACTAAAAGTTCTTCCCAGTGGCATAAAACAGGGGTGTTTGTGAGAAATTATCAGTGCCACTGGGTGGTGCGAATATAATTAGAAATTAGATTAATATTTTTCTGTAAAATATATGCGCTTATACGAACCTATCTGGTGGATGTCCATCCAAATCACAGAATTTCCAAATAGCAGCATTAGTCCAGCGGCGGGTCATATTTGATTCGGCCTCACGTTCCATAGTTAAGTAATGAGGAGTTAATTCCTGACGGTCAGCTAAATCTCTCATAATGTTAAAGAGCCAATCACGCATCCTGCGAGGAAAGTCAGCCATTTCTTCTTTAGTACATTCCTAGCAAAATAAATTATTCAGTTATACTTATAGGCAATCTTGGTATTATCATGTAGATAGTCTAGATATATCTCTTTCTCTTTTCATTTGTTCAATTGGAAAGACAAAAACCATTTCAGAATGTTAATACTAAACTTGATTTATATCCTTCCATTCTAGTGTTGGCAACATATACACTACAAGAATTTTTGTTGAAGTGTTTAGGTTTTGAAATTTCATATCGACAAGTTGCTGATTGCGTGACCTTTTTTGTTTCTAGAAAGAGGACCTGCATATAGTGCTTGTAGCCCTGGGCCTCACCATAGGTTAATCTGGCTCTGTATGGAAATATGTTTTACACAGCAAGAAACCATAGATCTAGTACCATAGACCTCCATGGAGTTCTTCATTTAACTTTAGCCTTCCAATTAGGCTCCACAGTTTTGACAACGACTCATTCACATAGCTCTAGCTCCCGATTTTTCCCTTCTCTTACAAGTATAATTATGAATTTCAGACCTAAGAACTCACAATTTTCAAAATAATTTATCAACATATGCAAGATGTTGGTAATAATAAGAATATAACGTAACAAAATTTGGATGTCGTTCATACATTTTGTTGATTTTAGATAATAGATGAGCTGTCTCAGTTCTGATAAAGGTTTCTAGCATATTCAATAGTTAACATAAAGCCATATAAATAAAAATAATTTAAGACCTTAAGTAAAATTATAAGCATGAAGGCACATAGTTAAGCCATTAAGAAAGTTTATATATTAGATTTCAAATACTTTGATTAAAATAGCAATAGATTTACCACAAACAAAATTGCTATGGTGATAAGCTATATTGTCTGTGGATTTACAATATGCTAAGGGTGACTCTGCCCTAAAGAAATGTACTAGTCTTAATTTTGGAACTAGTATGGGGAGAGGAATAGCTATTTTAAGGTAAAATGATATTATGTTATAATGTTGTAAGCCAATTCACAGTAATGTCAAAGCCTTTTCTCTTTAGTCAAAATAAAAGATTTGTATCAATGAAGCTTCTTTTCTTCAGATGACTATGGAGAGTATATAAACAATAGGGTGAGAGGAAATTCGTTTTTAGTATAATTATCAATACCAAGTTTTAAAGTTGGAAGCTATATATGATATTAAGATCCAGGCGAGGAGCTAACTTGAGAAGCCCATATATAGCCAATACCAGCAAGAGTGGTACTGATGATAGGAAGGTGAAATTATGATTATTAAAGTTAATTGTAATTATTGCTAATAAAAACATAATAAAATTTGGACACCAAAAATTAAAATGAAAGTGTCGAAACTAATAATATAATCTCTTAGGATACAATAAATTTCCTGAGATTTACTTTAGACATTTCATATTCACATACATATCAAATTGTTTTAAATAACTTACTGGCATGTTTCTACATTCTCCGTAGTATTCGATATGGACATGCTTATATTGCTCTCCTTTGCATTCTGGGTCTCCCTTGTCACATAAGCAACGTTGTTGGTACACAGCACAATCAGACGACCAAGTTTCATTGTGGTTGGAACAAACTTTTCGACGTGACTCTGTCTCAACAGGACAGTTTGGTATGCAAACGCATTGAGATTCCCCTTTACTGTCTACTTCACAAATTCGGCCAGCACCACAATGAACTTGAAAACATGGATCTATAAAAAATATCAGATATTAGATTGGTTGAAATGTAGACCAGAATAATATTTTAAATTATTTTATTTTAGAGTTGCAGCACCCAGGACTATAAAGGTGTAAGTCAATGGACTGAATTCTGCTACAACAGATTCTGTATATGGATCTTGTTAGAGGCTACTACAATAAGTCTATATGCTGCAATATTTCTGAAAATACTGCCAGACGTCTTTCACAAAAAAAAGTAAAGTAGTACAAAAAAATTAATATATTTATTACTGAATTGGGACTTGTATTATTATTATTTTTTTTAATATAATATACATTTAATATATTTATGTTATTCCAAACCAACAATTGTAGTTAACTTAATTTTATTTGTTATTTTAGATTTAAATTCGTCGCAGCATACCTTTTATAAATTTTCAATAATAATAAATGGGATCGTTCCAATCATTTTTTAGAAGACGATTCTTAACTCACATAGAGAATTCTAACAAAGAAGAAATTAAAAAACAACCCCTCACTGATCTTTGCAGTCAAAGAGTTTATTTGTATTCTTTTAAATAATTGTTTTGTTTCCAGTGTGGCACGGTTCGATAAATATCCAAACAGTTAAAAACATTAAAGGAAATATTTGAATCTAAAAGTAAACGGATAAAGAATAAAGTTGTCTTTTCTTTTTTCTCATTAAAAATATTTCCAAGGATGAGAGGGGTTGTGGCATTGTTTAGATACTGAATATATTTGAAAATGTCAAGTTGTCCCAAAGATAAGCAAAAAAAGTTTACACATATCTTGGTCGGAAATTGCACTATTTCAAGGATGTGGGTTTTTATTTCTTTTTAACAAATATCCAAAGATCTATGTATGTATAAATTTTGATGTAGAAACATTGTATAAAATACTACCTAATTTATTATGTATTATTTTTTATATTTTTTATTATTTTCAAATACATACATATTAAATACATCAGTGAAATTACAAAAGAACATATTTAATCAAAATGTTCGGCAAAGACAGTCCTACTAGTTAGGCAACCTAACTATTATGTCTCTACTGATGATTGATCGAGTCAGTTACTGTTAGTGTCAGTAGTAATATTGTAAATATTTCACCCTTAAAAGTTGTAAACTATATGTATTATACTGTCCACTAGTTTAATAGATTAATGTTCTTCATTAGTATATTGCAAGTTAATATTAAAGCCGAAATAAAGTTTATTAACCCTGGGTGTCAACCGAGGCAGTCAATGAGAATTTTCCGAAACACAAAATATAAGAAAATAACTAATAATTTACCTATTAATGGTGTTCTGTTATCAATAACATCGTCAGCTACTTGTGCTGGTGTGTCTGGTACATTTTCCTCACTTTCAACAATTTCTTCCACAACTGCTGCAGGTCTCTTCCTATACTTTTTATGTTTCCTCTAATAAAAAAATAAGAGATCATGTAAACTAATTTAAACACAAGAACTTAAAATCGATATGTTTACAAATTAATATATGGCCACAATCCATTATCTATTAAATGACTGGCTAGATGAGAGTTACTTATTGAAATTGTGTATTCAAAAGAGCATATTATTTATTAGGTGTTTCCATCTGTGACAGTTGGTTATGTTACATAAATTTTAAATTTTTGACACTGGTACTTATTAAGAAAGCTTATTGCTAACCAACTGCATGATGTAACTGTGAATAAATATCATTATCATTACTTTTAACAATTTTCTAATTCACCGATTAGTAGGTACTAAAAAGTATTGCCCGTTATATCTATTAAAATATTCGTTCTAATGTAGTTCCCACTTCCCAGCTATCTACTATATATCATCTAGAAGCAATATAAACAGGTGTTCCATAAAAAAAATTGATAATATTTGCAATTAAGTTTATCAATTTTTATTTTTTTATTTTCAGAAGTTAAAAGTTCAGGACACAGGCAAAATATTAATGACATTTTTATTTGTTGTATGGATCAACCATAAAAGAAAACATAATTGCAAAAAAATATTTTTTCATCACCGTTTTAAAACTTATCTATATTATTCTGTATAAAACAGCAACAAATAAAACAATAAAAATATATATACGTTTTTTGGGTTGAGATCAACTAAAATTGTAAATATTAATAAGGTGTACATAATATAAAAAACTAAATGAGAATGCAAAAATATTCTACGTAGTTATTACGTATTATGATAAAATTCTTTATTATGCGTTTGTTTATTTTTTTATGTTAATTGAAAGTGTCATCTACGCAAGGTTGAGAACCCGGCGGTTTTAATCAGGATGCATTTGCCGGATTGTGCAAAAGTCTTGTATATTTTAGAAAATATACAAACATGTAAAATTAAGGACATTTGGCATCCTGCAAAAAAGCTTGCAAAGACGCAGAACAATTTTAATGAAAAATTCACGCAAATGATGAACGTCCACCGAAATTAATTAATTACAGATTTTATACTTTTCCGATATCTTCAAAGACAAGTAAGTGATGATCTTGTACATCTAAATAGGTACTAACATAATTTAACTTTTAAAATAATAGTTCATATTCTTCAATTCATTAACTTCAAGTTGATTAAATAGACCCCGAGAATGTAATAAATTAGTTTCATTATTGTTAGTGTTCTGGAAACAAAAAATTTATACAAATTAATATTTTTTAACTACTGCTTCCATATGTTGCAAAAAATTTGTCTTTCTCGCAATATAATATCACACTTCAAACAATATGCTTAATTAGCATAACGGTGTGTGTTGGTGGTGTAGGTCTTATATTACACCCACAAACCCACATAGAGAAACCTGTCCCAAAATAGTGCATATGCAGGTAAATTTTATCTGTAGATTTTAGAGATTGACTGTCTGCGTCGACATGAGTTGAGTTACCGCCCATAATAAAATTTAATTGTTGCGATGTATGCAAGAAGAGTGTTTTGCTCAGGCAAGACCAAGAACAAGGCTGTACTTGGAAGAATCTCTTTCTGGGAATCAATTTGCAATGGGATAATAAACGGATGAAATTCTTGCAAACCTATAGTCATGTCAATAGTTCATGTGAACCAGGAACATAGGTTTCATTATTCAAATATGTAGCGTTTGTGGATGGGCAAATAATGTGAAGAACAGCTAAAGAGGATACAGCTACAGTCAGAAATAAAAATCGAAGAAAACACATATCTGATTTACATGCTAACGAGATTATAAAAAATGTTTAAACAACTGTCATTGAGCGTGAAGAGTTCGTAAAACGGAAAGTGTTGAAGAAATGGCCAAATTAACAAAAGTTACAATGAAAACCGCTGCGATAAAAGCGCGGCAATGCGCAGCATAACCCGACCACCAGTCGTAATTCAAAATCCTACTAATCGGCTAAGCGATCCATCACGTGGTACAATAGAAATAGAACGAGACATTAGCTTTGTTCCTAGTAGAATCCAAAACAGTTTCCAACAGTCAGACGCATGCGCATATGGATGTAATGCCTACATAATTCATTGTTTCGAATCAAATGCGATTGCGTCGGACTGTTGGAAACTGTTTCTAATGCACTAGGAACAAAGCTATTAACAACTTTGACTGGTCACTGGTCTGATCGTTCACTTAACTAATTCTTATTAGAATACTGTTTACTTGATCTAAGCCAGAGATAATTTAATATTCTACTACTAGTGCCAATGCATGTAAATGGACTGAAATTGAAAAAATAATTTAATAGACTTATTTTTACAATTTAGTATACTTTACTTTAGTACTTTAGTACTTTACTTTATTACTTTAGTAAAGTACTCTAGTACTTTAATTTAGTATACTTTTACTTTTTAGTACTTTATAGTGAGTATTAAGAAATGTTTTATTAAGAATCAAAATATTTTTTTGCCTAAAAATATCCAATCCCTTAGATCAATATAAATAATGGATAAAAGATTATTGAAATCCATAAAGTTAATAATTATTGATTTAATTAAAGGCGGTAATAAGAACCAGTTTCCTAAGTTTTCGTAATTATAAACTTTCTGCTTAGACAAGGAATATAAAGGAATTATTTAGTATTCTCTGTCCTTTCAGATTTGTTCTGTACTTTTCTTATATTGAGATCTCATCAAAAGTTAATTTTACTGCATAACACAGTTTCATTTGATACAAAGTAAATTTCTTAATTTACAGATTATAAGATTATACTCACAACTTTCTCAGAGGAAATGTCGCTGACCAAGAGAATTAATACTATCGACAGAAGTAGGAACCTCATTTTGACTGGTGAAAAGTTACCTGTAAACAGAAAGCATGACAAAGAATGTAGATGTAATAAAAAAAAACAGTTCATATTGTGCCCAGTAAATTACTTGTAAATATATGTTAAAGGATTAAACAGGACAGCTTCCTTAGATAAAAGTAAACCTATTTAGATCAAGTTACCTTAGTTCAATACAATTTTGCGTTCATTAAAGTTACAAGTTTAAAAAAATATTATATTTCATTCTATTTAGGTATTAGGTGTAAGCAAGTTTCTGGGATAACCAATGATATTTATAGGCTTATTTAATATTTAAAGCATAAAGGTCTGAAACGGTTTTTTACCTTATTTTTTGGTTGATACAGATATTCAGAAAGTTCAGATACTTTACTTAATATAAAAAGATATGTTTGTTGCATGTCGCTAAAATAAACCGTTGCTGGGGAAAATAAATTTAAATTTTCTACTATTGTCAATTATATAAAACCCCTCCAAACATTTATATAAATATTTATCAAAACATTTACATAAAACATTTATATAAGTATTATATTATTTTTCTAATTTTTTAATTTTATTTTGTATTGTTAATATGTTAAAAACTATTTTGTCAGCTATTTTATCATTATAAATTAATATAATGTACAAGTATAACGAACAGTTATTTAACAATTTACAATCAAATTTTCAATACGATAAAGATAATAATACAAGGATATTTTAAAAATTATCACACATTTGATTCTATTTATCTCGTGAACTAATAACTCTGCAGCTTGTGTTAGATACTGAGAACCTTTTTTATAGCAAATTTAATTTTCTATTATTTAGTCATTTATGAAAAAAATGCAAAAATCGATAAAAATTAACTTTAAGATTTTTTATCAGTGAAACCGTTCAAGTCGCATAGATCCTACAATGGGCCAGATTCAAAGAACAAATATTCCCCTACAATTAGTGCCTATGGACAATAAAATAACGTGATATAGATAACTTTAAAAAACCGGAAGTTTACGTGTTATATGAACAGGAAACTTTTAAAATCAATTAGCGATTATACTTAAAATTGAAATTAAGAGCTGAAATTTGGTGAACATTGAACAGTTTTTTCTAATGTTCAAAACAATATTTCATCAATGATGCAAAAACAGAAAACGATCGCTTCAAACGAAACACCCTACTATACAGGGTGATTTCACGTTAAATAAAGAAACTGCAGGAACAGATTAGTTGCCAAAAAATAAGTACAGTTTGCTCTATAAACTTTTTTCCTGGGGGACGTAGTATTCGAGATACAGGATGTCTAAGTTTCTAAAGAAAATTATATTTTCTATTATATCTTCATAAAAATGCACTGAACGATTTGAATGAAATTTACTACAGCGTATTCACTTAATTAGACCTTTTATTGAATGTTAACCTCGTGGCATTAACCACTGGCGTGCTACTGAAGGTAAAGCTTCGTTTTTTTAAGAAAAAAATATGCCACTGGTGGTTTTTTGCATAAATAATGTTAAATTCAAGTCCTGTAACGTTAAATAAATGAAGTGTTTTTTAATAGTAGCAGCCATTTAGGAGGTAATTTTCTTATTGCCGACAATAATGCGCAAACGTCCACATACTCATATTTGTTTAAAATCCATCTGCAAAAATTGTTTCTTTTGTCTGCATTATCAGATAGTAAGCTTTACGATAATCTCGTTTTAGTATTATAACTACAGAGAGATCCAGAATGATTGAAGTGTATGGAGATCGCAGCCTGTGCCTGTCTCTTGTCAATACTAGTTTTTATATGCTAAAGATGGTGTTAGAAACAGGCTGCGTTCCCCAAAAGCTTCAATCATTCTGGATATCTCGGTAGCTTTAATTATTCCTGAAGCTGCAGTCCATCTTGGGACTATGAACACGAGACGAATTGTTGCAAAGAATAGCGGAAAATTGTAATCTCCTCAGGGAAAATCATACCTTGAAAAGTTCCTCTATAAATAGCCTGATTAGAAGATGTCGGAAGTCTATTGATGCGGAAATATTTCGTTTCGACCAATTGTTGTAGGACTCGTTACTTAATTACTTACCAGAGCTATTTGCTAATGTTATTTTATCATTTATTTTGATATTTTTTGCAGATATAAAATTATTTCTACAAAAAAACGCCAATGGCGTATTTTTTTCTTGGGAAGAGTTGACGGACGCTTTAGTAGCACGTCACTGGTTAAAACCAGAAGATTTTCATCAAATAAACGGATTCATTTATTAAAAAAATACAATAAAATGATAAAACAAGCCCGAAATATTTCCTGAATGGCTGCTACTACTAAAAAACAACAAAAGACATTTTTTATTCATTTAACATAACAGTACCTGAATGTAACATAAGTGACGTATTTTTTTCTGGGAAACGTTGGGTGGCACCTCCAGTAGCACGCCACTGGTTAAAGCCACCATGTTAGTACATACATTCAATAAAAGATCTATTTAAGTGAATACGCTCTACTAAATTTCATTCAATTCCGTCAGCGCATTATAAAGAGATGGCAGAAAAAATACATATATTTTTTTTTGTAAATGTTAACACCCTGTATCTCGAATACCGAGCAGGAAAAAGTTTATAGAGCAAACTCTTCTTATTTTTTGGTGATGAATCTAGTTCTGCAGTTTCTGTAGGTATTTAAAGTGAAATCACCCGTATATCTATCTATGTATACAGGGTATATCTAAATAACACCTAAAAATGTAAGGGGCGATTGTACTTTTTGAAATTTTTTCAACCCTGAAGTATTTTTGTATTCCATTGCAAAGAACAGGCCACTAGATTTTTCGGGAAAATACACTCGCGTTAAACAGCTTATCTTTTTAAAAATGCATTGCAATACATTTAGATTATATGTTAAATATAATTTTTAAAAGGAGTTTTATTGAAAAAAAATATATAAGAAAAACTGTCATAGGGGTTGATTACTTCAGCCCCTTCCAAACATACTTCAGCGTTGAAAAAATTTCAAAAAGTCTAGTTCTTTTGACAGATGTTTCCTTAGCTTGATATGCATGGAAGATAAAAATGAAACTTTTTTTTTTGAAATTTTTGGAGGGTCGTAACTTTTTAGGGGTTTTTTCAAAAAATTTTATACCAAAGACCCCTATTAATTTTCACCAGGGAATCGCCCCTTACATTTTTTCGGTTCGTTTTTTTTATTACTTTAACGAATTTAACTTTTGAGGAAACATCTCGCTTTTACATTTAGTAATTAACTATACCACTACCACCGTGGCAGAACAATAAATTTTTAACAAGTTATAGACTGTAAGTACATTCTAAACAGTTTTGTCCTTGTATCTTTTACATGTTCTATTGTCAAGCTGCCAGTTAAATATTTTCTTTAGGAGTTTTCTGTCTTTATAACAAATGATGTTAAGTATCGCATCCATTCATTGATATTTTTTACATGTAGTTTAATTTGTAATTCCTTCAACTAGTATAAAATTTGAAATCCCAGAACCCCAAAAATACTTCCGGAACGTTTTGCCAAGTTCAACAGTTAGTGCAAATGTTATGCTCGTAACATCTGAAGGACTGTTATTTCATTCGATGACATCATGCTTTATTTCAGGCACTTTCCATATGACCAGATTTATGGGTCGTACTCAACAGCAAAGCTAGGTAATAAAATTCCAAAAATAAATGACAAAGAAAAATTTTATTTGAAAAATTCAATTTACAGACGTGGTAAATGATCGTTATTCGATGAATGTATGTTGATGAAATACTTACCTACAGGATGTCTTACTTATTAAGACGAACTCTTTCGTATCTCTGGCAATATCAATAATACAAAAAGTATCTTAAATAAAATAAGTCACACCAAATCAGTTTCTCTATATTTTAAAATTATTTCCTCTTCGTTGTTATTTGATGTTATTTTAAAAATTGACTTTTGCACAAACCGTGTGCACTATCATCGCAAATATCAAATATCTCCGAAACTAAATATGAGAAGGAGATACGGTTTTCGCCATTTGTTTAAGCATGTCAAAGTATATCTTCTGCATTGCATAAAACATTACTTAACATATTCCAACTACATAAATTGTAATTATGGGCTTTCAACATTTTTTTAGATGATACAGTATGTTAAAATAAAAGTTTTGGATAATTGATTTTTTCTTAAATGGAACCATATTGTAGATGTAAAATTTAATTTTCTTTGGATTTTATTAAGATATTCGAGGTTTTTCATATTTTTTGTTACTGTTTGTCATAGAAAACTGATGTTACAAAATAGTACTGTTTCCAATCGAAAATAGTGAAAATCTACGTTTTTCGTGTAAATGACGCCCCAATTGGATGAATCTCCGGATTTAACAAAATCTAACTTTTTGTGAAGATTTATAAAAACTAAAGTTTTTTTTAGAAGATATGCAAAACTGTCAAATGCAAGCTTCCACCAGAGACAGTGTATAACTAAAAACCTTGATAATGCTGATTAGA
Source organism: Anoplophora glabripennis (assembly GCF_000390285.2). Classification (NCBI taxonomy): domain Eukaryota; kingdom Metazoa; phylum Arthropoda; class Insecta; order Coleoptera; family Cerambycidae; genus Anoplophora; species Anoplophora glabripennis. The sequence goes on from NW_019417609.1 coordinate 1,506,911, forward strand.
ATTTTAAGAAACGTATTCGTGTTCAACAAAGTATTTTGAACAATGGGTATTATTGTAGATATTTGAGTGTTTTACTAATAATTTACTGTCTTTATGAACAATTATTTTTACGAATTAAGTAAGTAATGCAGAGGCAAGTTTTTTTTTCATGTTAGAACGATGGTGAGCATGCATCTTATTATTATTATTTTTGAAAATATTTGATATTTTCGAAGATACTGGAAATGCAAATAAAAAAAAACTCATACAAATAACAACGAAATGATACGATTTAGAAATAATACTTATTTATAAAATTAGGCCTGTAATTCAAGCTGAAATTCAAAAATGAAGTACCTAATGTGCAAAGTACTTTATTCGAAAAAAAGAACTAAAGTAATGCTCAGAAAAAGTGAGACAACCTTTATTATCGAAAGTAATTTTAAAATATAATGAAATTGATTTGGTGAAATTTTTATTTGTAATTTATATTTGTATTATTGATGTTACTAGAGTTATAAAAGAGTATGTCTTAAGTGCCTTAATACAAATAAAAATATGAAAAATACATAATCATCGATAATCCTTACTTAATTTCAGATAAAATTTTAATAAGTGGATCATTTTCTCAATATGCCAAATTTTTCAATACGTAACAACGCGTGTAGGAAGGGTTATCATATCCGCCATACATTGTATACAGGAAACAATTGGTGATAATTTGTCTATACATAGATTGCAGTCATAATTTCTTTGTGTAAAATATATCATCATTATTTTTAATTGACATGCGTACCCTAAAGTGCTCAATGCCACTACAAAACCAAAACAATTTAGATTACATTTTCATTTTATTTATTTTACTATTATTTTGATGAGTGAATGTCGCGTTTCTATAGATTCCCAAAGAATATTTAATGAGCTTAAATGGTGTGACAATTAAGTAAATATAATTCAAGTAAATTCCGTTTTTCACAAAAAATATCCACATTAGGTATCAATATTTTTCAAGTATTTGTTAGTTAATAAATTCTATTCAGTTTTTTGAATTTTTAATTATTTTCCGAGTATTTTTTATACAAATAAATAACACAATTTTTTTTCGTCGTGCCTTCACGTTAACTGCGCTACCGTTATCCTCAAATGTCCAAATTAGATAACCCCTAAATTGTGTCGTTATAAATAATGTCCCAAATAAATGAGATAAAGTAGTCGTGATTATAGAAATGTTTACAAACTGCTCATCTCATTTGATGGCAAAATCTTGTTTCATATTTCACAATCAGCTTTAGTGGGTTATTATAACTGACAAACTGACCACAAAGTACATAAATATCCTGAAATGTGATTAAAAATATATTTTGATTGCTGATATCATAAGACAAAATTTATTTATAATTCATCTTAGTTAAAATATTAATAAATCTGATTATAGATACATGATATTAGAATACCTATAAGAATAAATTTGATATGACAGAAAATATATTTCAATTTCTATAAATTGGTAAACAAATTGTAACCAAATAACCTACCAATAGTTGAATGGGGCAGAAAACAAAATTTGGTTATAATACTGAACCGCAAAGGAAAGGTTATGCAGGCGCTAACTATATTACTTATTTAAATTTGGAATAAAATAGTAGCAAAATATTATTAAACTTCAAGTATGAATGACCAGTGAAAAGCTTATTTTATATACTATAAAGCAATGTATGTACGTATGTGAATAGTACCAGAAAGAAAACGAAATATCTTAAAGTTATGAAACTTCAGAGATGCAATTGAAAACAAGGTATTCATTAATTGAATTGAAAATAGAGGATCCTCGCATATTGATCAAAGTAAAAAAGAAGACTAATAACATTACTTTAAACATTACTCTTGATAAATATTTAAACCATACTACTTCCTTATTTACGTCATATATTTTAACGAGAAAATCTCTTAAATGTATGGATACTGACTGTAATATAAACTAAAATTCGTTGAACCGGTTACTACAGCATACATACACAACATCTTGAACACATAAAGAAAACGCGGGTGTACAATGTGTAATAAAATTCAGGAATATTAAGTGTAGAACAAAAATCAATAAGTGGTCGTTTACTATTTTTGAAAAAAAGAAATTCTGTAACAAGTTTGTTAAATTTCACGTTCAATAGTTTTTGAGCTATAACGTCGTAATATTTTGTTTTAAATTTTTTAATTTTGGATTAGATTGAGAATTGGATACAGCTATAGCTTTATATGTACCTGTGTACCTACCTACATTGATACTATAAACGTGGGTTCTATTACTTAACATTTAGAAATTATGAAGAGGTGTCCCCAGAAAACTTATTTTTTCAATTAATAAGAGATCTCAATTCAAAAAATATAATTTTAATTGAGCGTTATAGAAAATATTTAAAAGCATTAACCGCGCCATTATTCCATGGCTAGAAATTGGCCTCAATGATTTGGGATCGAGGGGGATTATCCCTCTTTATCCTGCCTCATCTCGTGTAGGCCTGGACAGCCTTCGTAGGTGGGCCCCATCCGTCGTCTACCCCGACCGCAAATGCGGCCGGTGTAGGCGCTTTGTGGGACCTCCTTTTTTCCTGGCTGGGCCCCGCCGGCTAGGGCCCTTTCTTCTGGCGTCCTTCTTGCTTCGCCGGCTGGTCTGTGTAAACCCCGGGGGTAGTGTCATGTTTATGTGTGGTATGGTTGGGTAGGGTAGTGCGGCTATGCAGCCTGGGATGCGCTTTGCTAAGGTGGCCCTTAGGCTAGCGCGGGAGGGGAGGGTTAAGGAGGGTATGGGGGGGGGTGTGTGTGTCGTTGTCTTCGTTTCTTGATCCTGGCTGTCTCTGAAACAGAAAAGGTTAGCGGGCAGGGGGGGGGGTCATTGGGGGTCACCCAGGGTCAAAAAGTTGGTGTCTAGGTCTTTTGTGTTTGTCGGCTTGCCTGAGGAGGGGATTGTCATGTCTAGCGGCTACGTCAAATCGTTTCTCCGCGTTTTGTCTTATTGTCTGTGTAGCGTTTGTGTATTGTAAGTCTCGTAATATGTCAGTGTTTCTTACGTACCAGGGCGCGTCGGTGGCCGTGCGGAGGGCTATGTTTTCCACAGCCTGTAATGACTTTAAGTGGCTTTTTGCCGCGTGACCCCACGCCGTGGAGGCGTAGGTTAGCTGCGGTTGAAGTACCACCTTGATAAGCGTTCGCTTATTCCTTAAACTGAGGGTGTTTCCACCTTTGAGTAAGGGATAGAGCCTAGCCCTGGTGGTCTTCGCTCGCGCCACCGTCTCCACGATGTGCGGTTTCCACGTGAGACGCTGGTCCATCGTCACGCCCAGGTATCGTGTTTGTCGATTCCAGGAGATGGGTTCCTGGGATAGTGTCAGTCTGTCGAGGTTTTGTGGGATTTTTCGTTTGGTAAAAAGGATAGCCGAACTTTTGTTGGGATTAATTTTGACTTTCCACCTGTTGCACCAGGTTTCAAGTTGGTCTAAGGAGCTTTGGAGGAGGTAGACGGAATATCTAGGATCTACGGATTGGGATGTGATTGTCAGGTCGTCGGCGTATAAGTATATGTTGGTGTTGGGGGGATGTGGGATGTCGGAGTTGTAAATGGTGTATAGGTGTGGGGACAGGACGGTGCCCTGGGGGAGCATTAACCGATAACAATAAATAAAGCCAACGGAAACCTTTTAGACCTAGAAGACTTGAACAATGGGGTCATAGAACGAGATAATGCAGATTTCTTCTGCAAATGTTGCTCAATTTGAACATTAGTTATAATAATTATAGATGTCATTAAAGTCTTTAAATGTTTTTTATAATACTACCTACCTTCAATTAAAATAATGTTTGTCTGAAACTGAAATCCCCAAGTGATTAATAGAAATAAGTTTCCTGGGAAACACTTCATAATTTCTAAAAAAAAATTTATTAAAGAAGTGTATGGTCAGAAATTCATTGTTAATTCAAAAGTTAAAAAATGTATCTTTAATATGCTGTACCAAATACTACGAAAAAAATTACAGGGCGAACTTTTTGGAGAGGCCACAAAAGGATAGGAATTTTTCCGGTAATGTCCTGGAATTTTGGAGTTCTGACTGCAAGAGTTTTCATTTAGTGACTATATGGTGTATATCAAAAAATAAATTAATTCTCGTAAATGATTCCAAAGTAAAAAACTGTAGCTAAAACGAATTTTAGGAAGGAATTAACAAATCACTCTGTATATCCCCAAATTTTGACTCGGGGCATTTAATTGATCATCCCGTACTTGTCTAGGTTGCCTCAATCTACTATTACAGTATGTATAGTTTATCATGAAACACACTAATGTATTTACTTTTGGCCAGTGATATAATACCCTGCTGTTACAGTAAATTTATCATATCGTCTAAATCTAATTTAAAGCTAAAAAAATATTTTCTCCTTACCAATCTTTTTAATAAGACGTATTGAATTCAGTTTTTATTCAGTATATTCAAACGGATTGTTCAGTTTAAACATAATGCTAACAGTAAACTGTTTCCATTAAACTTTAAAGTAGAGTGGATTTATTTATAGATTTGTTTACTTAATGTTTTATATACAAAATAAAGGAATATGGGGTTTATTGGGTTCATGCGAATTAATCGTCATTATTCTAAAACTGGGTTAATGTGAAAAAAAAATTGGTATTCGCATTATTACGATTTTGAAATATTTTGCTTTTACTGTTGACTACTATCGAAATAAATTAAATAGACCCCTGACTTTGGAAACCTATAATAAGAAAACGTAGGGGCCAAAAAATTTGAAACGGGATAACGAAACTAACTGAAATTTTAGCACACAATAGAGTGATAGTGAGTATATGGTCCAAATTTCATATTTTTTTGCCCCTACGTTTTCTTAAAATCGGATTCCAAACTCAGGGGTCTATTTCATTTATTTCGATAGTAGGTACATGCTGACAAAATAGTCTTCGAAATCAGAATATATCTACATATAATATACATACATATACAGGGCTGGAAAATCCGAATGGTCCATCTGCCTTTACATTAGAGCGACAAAGTAAAGAAATCCGTGCAATAGACAAGGATGGCTATAGTGAAGACGTTTCAGAATCTGAATAGTCACCGACCGTTTCGGGTTAGAAGTGGGAGTGACTATTCAGATTATGAAACGTCTTCAATGTAACCATCCTTGTCTATCGGATTTCTATGACTTACTTTATCGCTCTCACGTAACGGCCGATGTACCATGTACTTTCCGAACCTGTAATTATAATACCTACGAGGTTTTCGGAAAAAGTGAAAATTATATTTTCATTTTATTTATAAATTAAATAATATGTGATTTAGAATTAAACCATAATGTTATAATTTATTTACTGGTTCCTTTGGGTGGTTTTCCATTAAAGAAAATTGATGTTTCGGCAAATATTTGACAAATGATTTATTTATTATTTTATTGTATTTATCAACTTTCAGTTGAATATGTACTTTTCTATGCAGTATAAAATTTGATTTGATAGGTATGTACGTGAAACATTTATAAGCAGTTTTTGGGCTTTTTTCATATTATATTTTAATAAATAAATGTAAAATTTCTTCTTCTGACATCTACTTGTTTATTTTCATGAGTCCAAAGGACAAGTGCAAATTGCAGACAGAAAACTGTATAATTTTTTGTTTGCAATTTTTATAAAAGTAGGTACTTTCGCGAATAATTAAAAGTACCTATAAATTAAATAAGTACATCTATAACGATCTGAAAATATGAAAACAGTAAAATCCTATTTTACAAAAACATTTTTACCATTTGTTCTGTGGTTTGGAACGTGGAATTATTTTGATTTTAGATCATAAAAAAATTAAAAGAACAGTTTAATAAGTTTTTTAAATAATTTGCAGATTCTGTAACTGCTTTATATGTATACTGGGTGACATGGAACAAAGTGCAACGCATAGCACCACTTGATAGAGGACCTCAAAACATATTAACAGTTACTATACACAAAAGTCTAAATTTCTTTTGTTTTCGAGATACAGTGTTAAAGAAATTTTAGAAAATAATGATTTTTTTTATTACTTTCAACTAAGTGGAGGGAATGTACTGACGATTTATACATAATATCCTTTACAAGTTGAAAACCAGTGGCGGAGTTACAGGCTTCACTATGCTTAAATCAAATTAATAAATGAATACAGCCCTCTACATATTACTATTTTAACATGTTGCGATAGGTAACATAATTCCTATTAAAAGATCCTCTCAATTTTTTAACTCCGCCACTGGTTGGCAACCTGTAGAGGATATTATGTACCCACTGTCAGTACATTTCCTCCACATAATCAGAAGTGATAAAAAAAAATCAATATTTTCCAAAATTTCTATAACACTCTTTATTTGGAAAACAAAAGAAATTTAGACATAAGTGTAGAGGGAGTTTTTATATGTTTTAAGGTCCTCTATCATGTGGTGCTATGCATTGCCGTTTTTTCCATGTCACCCTGTATGCAGGGCGTTTATTAAGTACATGTACAAACTTTAAAGAGTGTATATTTGACTAAATTTAATATAAACAGTTCGTATGAACATGGGTCAGCAACGGTTTGGTTCTTGAGATACAATGTCCAAAACATAAAATTTTTGTTTGGTATTTTGATTATATTTTTGTTCAATATCATGGAAATTTGTCAAAATTCGGGAAAGTGGGAATATTGATGATGAGAATCTCAAATATTTACTTAGTTTTTTTGTTTAATATTAGAGGACGCCACATGCAGTGTTGTACCTGGATTTAAATAACCATAACATTTTTGTGTCGCACTGTATGTCATTTTGACTAAACATACCTATTCTCCATTCAATTTTAAATACTCTTAGTATTTGTCGCTGAAAGCAACCGTTTTGTAAAAAAAGAATTTAAAATTAAACCTGCGTTGGAATTTTGAATTTTGTAAGTTGAATCATAAAAAATTATTGAAAAATAAGCGAAAAGAATCATGTATTATGTTACACTATCACTTTACAAATTAATATCATCAAATTGACGTTATTAAACAAACATAATCAAAATATCAAATAAAAATTTTTTTTGGACGCTCTGTATCTCAAGAACCGAGCCGTTGCGGACTCATGTTCATATGAACTTTTTATCTTTTAATTAGTCAAATATTCACCCTTTAAAGTTTGTACAAGTACTTAATAAACACCCTGTATGTACATAAATATAATTGTAGAATCATAAAATATATATGACATGATGTAACAGACTTGAATTCGATTAATAAAATACGACATATGTTAGTTCTATATTATAATGATTGCCAATGTCACTTGCGAGTCATCTTGTTAAATATACAACACACTTATTTGTGATCCACCACAAATGTTCCAGCTCCTATTTTTTCTGTTAATCTTCGAGATATACCTACCGCATATAATAAAAGTTGTATGAAAGTTTTTGAATTTTATTGCAGAAACATTCGAACTGGATTGATCTGGATTGAAATATTAAATCAATTGTTTATAAGAATCCTAATGATTCTCAAGCTGCCTTGTGGCAAAAAAAAAGAAATATATAGGGACATGATATAAAACGATTTCTTTTTTTAGGTTTAAACAATCTATTTATAAAATAATAAACCTATATACTGAACAAAATGGTAGGCACGTTGAAAATTAATTACTTATGAATTAACAAAAATCAAGAGGTTGTATGTAGGTCGGAGGAACGTGGCAGCCAACGCACGTCACGTTTCCTACCTATCCAACGATTTGAATAACGCATATTTGAAGTAAATATTACAATAACTTGACACAAATTGTTAGATTTTGTTTAATTGATTTTGATTTAGTCCTTACCGAAATTAGATAATCTTGTATTTAATGTACATACAACTTTATATTTGAAAAATGTTGAAGATATGAGTTTCCACAAGGTACAATAAGGCATGACAATTTTCTGTAAAGAAGTTCAATTTATTATCTATGTAAAGAATTTTCACCCAGTTAGGTAAAAAATGACTTTAAAACTCTGATGATATCAACTTTTGGAACAAAATAAGTTCGGCTGTCGTAATAATATTATGTCTAGTTCACTCTTGCTCTGTGATCTATTATTACTTATGAAACACGATATACAGGCTATCCCCAAATTTCACTGACAACGTTTGACTGCATATTCACGACGATAAATAAATACGATCTACGAAAAAAATGTTATATAATTTGTTTTTTATTTTTGGGCTTTCAAAGTTGTCAAAAATAAAACTAATTTAATTAATAACTTCATAACCCTTTTACCGATCGCATTAAAATTGTACACATTTATTTGGACTATTATGGCGTATTATTATTAAAGCTTTAGTCAGATCGATATACTGGGTGATAATTTTCTCCGGTTACCACTCCCTTTTAGCGGTCAATACTATTACACTGGTCGCATTTTTTTCAAACGGGCAGTAACGTTGAAGAGGTCGTTTTATTTAAAAAAAATATTGTCGCATGAAAAAATCGCCTACAGAAAGCCATTTGAAGAAAAATGGCATTATTTGCAGGTCCTTATGATTCTGTTTGCGTAGCAATGCCACGGATTCAAAACTTTGGGTTCAGTAGGCGATGAAAACAAGATGATGATTGCTGTGGCTATCAGGTAATGTCATTATTGTCGTGTTTCTTTAGGATTATCATCACTCCATACATGTAAATTACGAAAATTTACAACTCCGTTCCGTATAAAACAAGATTCGTCGGTGCAAAACAATTTTTGAAGCATATTATTATCTTCTGCTAAGCTATTCACCAACCAGCGGCGTTAGGATGGTCGAAGAAGTTGCTTTTTTAAAGTTTTGTGAACATTATTTTTACATACATGTAATTGTCTTGATAAAATGAGGACACTTCCTAATTTGCATATGTGGAGTGATGAGAATCCTAAATAAACATGACAATAATGACATTACCTGATAGCCACAGCAATCAACATCTTGCTTTCATCTCCTACTGAACTGAAAGTTTTAAATCCGTGACACTGCTACACAAACCGAAAAGTACAGACCTGCAAACAATGCCATTCTTCTCAAGAACGGCTTTCTGTAGGCGATTTTCTCAAGAGACAATATTTTTTCAATGTTGCTGCCCGTTTTAAAAAAATGCGACCAGTGTAAAAGTTTTGACCGCTAAAAAGGAGTGATAACCGGAGAAAACTATCACCCAATATATCGATTTAACTAAAGCTTTAAGAAATAATACGACATACGTTCAAATAAATGTGCCAAATGTTAACGCGATCAGTAAAAGGGTTAGGAAGTTATTAATTAAATTAATTTTATTTTTGACAACTTCGAAGGCCTGTAAACCAAAAAGTTTTTATTTAACTTTTTTTCGTAAATCATATTTAGTTATCGTCGTGAATATGCAGTCAAACGTTGTCGGTGAAATTTGCGGAGACCCACCCTGTATATTTATTCTTTCAACAGTTATAATATTAGAAATGAACCGAAAATACAATTTTTTAAATTTGTTTATTTGGTGATAGAAAAATAAAACGCGAGTGAAAAAAGGAGCGCATATTTTCGATATTTTGCGCCTTTCTATTAAAAAAATTATAAATCCCTTTAAAATCATTTTGTTCTTTATAGAAAAGTAATTGACAACATTAACTTGTGCGTTTAATAGCTGTAATAATTATAAATGAACACCTAATGCGAATAAATGACAAATACAGAACTGTACAAAATTTCTTAAATTTATCAAAATTATAAAAACTCAAAATTCTAAATTAATTACGCTAGATGCGTCTCGGTGCTGTAATATATAAATATGCAGTCTATAGTTATAGGTACATTCTTTATAGCTAATATTTTATACCGCCTACATAATTTTAATTTTTATTTAGGTATAGTCGTCATAACTATCGAAATGTAAAATCTGAGATGTGCCGGTTTTTCCTAGTTACCTGTATTTTAAAAAGTTATGCTTTGCATTAGGCGCAAGTTATTTCTAATATCAACTTCATACACAACTCTCGTTACAAGAATGACATAATCGTTAAATAAATAAATAATGAACCATTTGTTTATGGCTAGGTAGGTTTACTAAGTAAATCAACGAAGAACCTTATATGTACACTTACCAGTCCGGTCTGATACACTGTTACTCAGTCCGCACTCAACTCAAAACTGCAACTGAATGTGAATAATGAAATGAAAATCTTTCTTGGGGAACGAGCAAAAGAGAATAATTATTATATTATTGCTCCACACAGCGCCCACATCCTGAGCAAACATAAACTTCCCGATGAAGTATTTCCATCTCTCTTCTGAACATTGATGATTGCATAAACTTTGTACTGGAAACGTGTAAACAATCTTATATAATCTGAAGGCGCAAGTTCACCAAATGTCCATACATATGCGTGACCTATTACGATGTATGATATGTTTTTTAATTTAGATTCGCAGCTGATGACACCAATCTGATTGCTCTCAATTTAAATAGATATTGCACATGCTAGTGCCACGTAGAAAAAAAGGAGTACACAAAATAGTTCACTCTAAATTAGAAACTATAAATATTAAATAATTTACCATATACCAAAAATAAATTTTTTGAAACAGATTTACAAAAGTGTTATCTTAACCACATATCTACTTAACCTTACCTTATCGTAATTAACCCAGTTTGTCTTATTTTTTATATACCTTTCCTATCAACTAAAAAAAAATTTTTGGTAGTAATAACATATACAATGAGGGGATAATAACAACTTATTGCAAAATTTTTAAATATTAAAAGTTCATTACTGACAGCTGAAATTAAAATATAAAGAAAAAGGTTTCCTTATCTGTAAATGATTTTAAGGTATTTCCAAACCAGACAGCCAAATATATACGCCACTGGTAAATAGCTGTACTGGTTATGCGGTAATGTGCGGTATATTTATACTATAGCATGTTTCGTTTACCAGTTCCCAGCAGGGCCGCATCAACCTATCAACCTATGGTGAGGCCCGGGGCTGCAAGCACTTTTTCTGAAAAATTATTATTTATAAAATTTCAAAACCTACACATTTTGGTTTGATTCTAAAATAAAAAAGCAAAACCTGAACACTTTTTGATTTCATTTTGCCAGATCTTGTCGAAGCCCCCCGATCTCGCGAGGCCCGGGGCTATAGCTCTCGTAGCCCGACCTGGTTCCCAATATTCAATTATGAGTACCTACCTACCTATAAATAACGTTAGTTTTTCTATATATTTTGACTTCAACAAGTACTTTTTTTAACAAATAATATTACAGCTTCTTTAAAACTAATTTTAGAACCGACAATGTAAAGTATGATCATTTCATACAAGCAGGAACTTTACGGAAAACACCGTAGACTGTGCAAAAGCGAAATTAATTTAGTTTTGAAAATTTACTGCGATTTTTCGAGCCACACCGAGATTTCGATTATTTTTAATAAATGCAAAATCGTTAAATCAGCGATTTTTTTTTTCTTCAAAAGTTTTCTGCTAAAAACTGGAAATGTTTATATATTTTTAGTCGAAAACGAGAAGAGGTGCACTTCTTACTCAAACCTTGACACTTTTGTTTTCCTTGTGGACGTGTGTCTTCCTATACCAAACCCCGCTGATCTCTGATGTCGGTAGAGTTTGAAATACGTAAAATTTTTTTTGGAGAGTCAAAACGGAAGTAAATGCAACGGAAATAACAGTTTCGAGTGAACTGCCGACATACATAGACACAGCCAGGGGAGCAGGGGGGGCACAGCCGCTCCTAATTGTTGCTGCATGCTGCAAGTTTCAAAAATTACTTTATTATTACTGGACGCATTTTCTATCTTGTCAAACAAAAAAGTCTTTAAGTTTTGAAGTACGTTTTTTTTAGAGATCTCCATAGAACTTGCAGTCCTGGGCCCACTCTTAGCAAAAATTCTAGCTACGCCCATGCCAACATGTGCATTTCGTACTAACAGTACGATGACCAGTGCCAGGTGGACAGTGTAATGGAAGCTCCGCAACTTATATTTTACAAGAAAATCCTATTGGGCCTTTTTTAAGACAACTAATATATAATTCGTTATAGCTTGCCCAACATTTCTTACTACCGACGTTATATCAACCCAGACAGAGAGACAGCCGGTATTCCTTTTCAGGATTTCAGGGACAAATGGCGAGGAAGACGGTATCATACTTATAAAGGCAGAGAATCGTTGCAAGACATAAGGTAGTCAAAATTTAAAAATGATCGTTTTTTAGGTCTGTTTACTACATTACATTATTATGTACATTAATATAATATCTATCACTGTGCTTGGTTAATGATAAAAGCCACAAATTGTAGAGGGTATCATTTCCGTCACTTTTGAATATTAGAGACCTAGTGCTTGCCTTCGGACGAAGCACGGATCTGTTTTAAAATAACCCTTATTAGCAGGGTTGCCAATATGTGGGTAATTCCCCAAAACGAGGGGAATTTCATTGACTGTGGGTTTTTTGTGGGGAATTATTTTTCCTGGAGATTTTATGGGGAATATTTATTTTATTGGGGAGGTAACAAGTAACTTTATATTGCGTTGTAGTTGGCTGGCCTACTCTACGTGTATTGCTATCTCTTATTTTATACATAAGATAATAGAGGATAGATATAATACTCTCGTTGTAACACAGAACAGCTGACAGTCCGTCTCACTAATTAATATGTGCCTTCTTCCTTGTCTCTTGTGACACTGAGCTATGCTATGAGTAGCCCAGTTAACATTATTTTTATGTTTTTGTGAAAACTGATGTCGATACAGATTATTTTATGGGCAATTAATGACATATATTACATGCCTTGCAAAAGGCATATTCATTACAACTGCTAGAGTACTACTATTAGTTTCTTGCTTTATAAGCTAGTCTTTCAGATTTGGATCTAAGTAACTATCCATTATTAAAATAGTAAAAATGATCTGTATCGACATCAGTCTTCAGAAAAACATAAAAATAATGTTAAACAAATTAAATCGAATATCAAAATAAGTGATCTTATGACAAAACGCATTTAAGAGTCTACCAAAAAGTCTTAAATTATGTGGACTACTGGCAGTTAATAACTTACCATTGCGAATAAACATGCCATTTTAAAACGAATAAAAAAACCGTATAGATCCTGTGTTTTATTTTAATTCTTGTCTGAAATGTAATAAAGATCGAATATTTATTTTATATGTGCCGCCCTGTAAAAAAATTGTAATGTGGGTATTTGTGGGTAATGCGCACAGACCACCTAGACTAGCTTATAGAGCGACTTTGGTGAAAACACTTCGGAGCCTGATTGGATGCCCAGCGCTCAGTCGTGTCCTAGCATTTGACGTGTACGCATCGCTGTGATTTCGATTAGTGATGGGCATAATCGACCAATTTTGATAATCGAGTTATCGGTAATCGAGTACTTCTAATAATCGAGTGATCACTCGAGATACGAGATATTGGTCATTTTCATCCCAGCGGCGCACAAATATGTTTGTATTAGTCATATATTACTTATAAGCGTAGCTAAAAAAANCGATAGAGAAGGATGGCTATAATGAAGGCTTCTCTTTGTCACCGCCCGTTTCGCCCTTCCACAAATAAGATCCACTTCTTATTTGTGGAAGGGCGAAATGGGCGTTGACTATGATACGCCTTAATAATAGCCATCCTTCTCTATCGCATGGATTTCTATGTCTTACTTTATCGCTCTCACGTAACTTGTGATAGACCATCGGCGCTTTCCTACCCGGTAGATAACAATCAAAAATAAATTTTATAATAGTAAAAAACAATATTATTTATTATCATAAAAAAGCATATAAAGACAAAAATGTGAGGACTGGAGAAAAAAAATAAAAAGGTAGATATAATGGTATAAATAAAAAATTGTAACGTAAAATTCTTATTAAAAATTTGTACTTAACCCAATTTATCTAACCTAATGTAATCTAACCAACCTAATTCATGTCTTCGAGGTTGAAATAACCTTTTTTAAAACGCGAAAATTATCGATGGGTCATTCATTCATTCATTGCATGATCACCATATACTGCTCAAATTTCCCAAACTGCTTGAGCGCCTGTAGCATTTTCCTCGTCCACACAATTTGATAGAGCAATAAGTCCTCTTTCGAATGACATGTGTCAATTTGACAACCCGTTTAATTTTCATGTGAATTTTAAATTTGAAAAAAAAATGGGCATTATTCTCCAACCATTATCTATTGTGATACATAAAGAACAGCCAAAGTCCTAAGATTGACAAAGGTGGAGAAAAAGCCTTAAAATTTTAAACATCATTATGTTTAAAATTTTGGACCAGGGATTTTGAAAGGAAATTATAAAGTTGTAGATCTGACAAAAAAATAGTTCTAATCAGTGCTTCATCACTATATTACAAAAAACAAGTTATTCACATACTTATGAGTAATTATCAGAAAAGTAACAAGGTAACCAAAGCCAATTAAACAACTCATTCCATCTCACTATAAGAAATGGCAGAGCAATCGTACCTAACAAAAAATAGAAAAGATATATTTCAGAATTATACAATAGTGCAATTTACCTTTCTTCTAAATTTCAATGTCATGTATTCTACAATTCCCTTTCATGTGGACATCTAAAATAAAATTCTGTACTACAGTAACAACTTCCTTTAATGTTCCTAATTTAACAACTTTACATTACAGGACCAAAAAATTGAAGAAAAGAAAAAGAGTACATCCAAATAAACAATTTTCAAGCGTATTATGTTTTATATTCTATCAGAGTTAATATTTCTTCTACTAATCTTGGTGTCCTTATTAACATTAAAATTATTAAAACATTATAAACTTGAAAAAAGTTATGTTGGATATTATGTTAAAATGTGTGACTAGTGGAACTTACAAAAGTCTTAGTTTTTAGGGAAGAACTTTGGTACAAGGGTATAATAACGATCGGTAAACAGAAAATTATCACAGGAAGAGAAAAAATACTGATAAAAAATTTGCAAAATGTTGACACTAAGCCTGTTTTAAATATTCCACTTCTTCACTAAATAAAAATAGATAGACATCATATAAAAATTAAAAAACACACACAGAAAACAACTATATATTTAAAAAAGAACTCAGCCTTTTTCATATATTTTTAACTTGAACTAATTAGATTCACGTGACACTATCAGTAATTGCAATAAAGTTGCTCTGTCCCATTTAATGTAGAAATTGAATTTGAGTTGAATTTCACTTGAAAATTCCCTATATAATGAACACATGTAATTTTTTAAAAGAGCTGGAGAATTGACCTACAACAAAAAATATTTACACTTATGATTTTCATATGAAATTCAAAAAAGGCGTCAGTAAATTCCTTTTACTCGTTTCCCACAGTTTAATTTAAATAATTTTTAATTAATAACTAAAATCACTCGATAATATAGTTTTTAAAGTTAAAAATATCTGAGTAACACGTTATGTTTCGCATCTCCTAACAGTCACATTTAAGGACCAAAGCCAAAGTTGTAACTTTTAAGGATAATGCTAGAAAAATAAATTAAAACACTAAAATATGTTACAATGCCTGCCTTTGTCTTACAGGTTATCACATTGGGTAATATATTGAATATTTCTGTTAGATAAGATTTTGTTAGAAAACATAGTAAAAAACACTATAGTTAATAGTTAATCAAAAAAGCATACTAATATTTTCAACTGAAATTGATTCAGCATAAAATTACCTATACATATACTACCAAAAACTCAAAAGAAAAACATTTCGTCAGATAAAATACTACACTTTTAATCAGTGTAATGCAACATTACAAAGCTGTAATCGTTTAATTATGAATTAGAGCCTTAGTTTTTTTTATATAATGAAAGTACAATGTAAGCTAGTTTTTGCATGTACTCAAAAATTGAACGGATGAAAGTTGCAGTGTATTTCAATTATAATATCCTTTAAGCTGTAGCAACCAGTTTGCTCATACAAATGTACAGTTTTAAACTTTACGCTTTAATTTTTATTCTGGCCGATTCTTTTCACCTACCTATACAGTGATAAAATTTGTAAATTACTACTTATCAATAAATAAAAACAATTAACTAATTTGTAGGTGAAAAAGTTAATTCTAAAAGCCAAATACTATCAATTTCACAAAATTTTATATTATATATTAGACCTTGGTATAATTTTCAAATATTTTTATATCATTTTTCTATTTATTTAGACAGACATTACTTTTTTAACTATTTAAAATAAATTATTAAAATCGTCAATTTTTGTAAATAAATATCTAATAAATTAGTGTTCTGTATTTGAATTATATAGGTACTAGGGTAAATAATGTTCCAATTGAATGGGCCTTTAAATCGCAATTTTGATTAACTTGCAACTATATATATGAGTTACTTTGGTATATAATAAGAATAAGTGACAATTTTTTTTTCAACCCGTCTCCAGGAGTGAAAAAAATAAAATAAAGTATTTTTTCAGGATAAATCAAGAGTTAGAAAAAAGTTTCTTATAAATAGCTGGAGAGAATACAATTTTACATAAACATAAATTTACATAAAAATAATAATTATTATATATTTTATAAAAATTGGACTTTTTCTTCTAACTATTAAAATTAACAGAGTTAGGAAGGCCAGAAGTTATGGGATGATGAGAAATTTAAAAAAATCAAGCAGAAAACTTAATGAATTTCAAGTTTGTTTTCTCAATCTTCTCTAAAAAAATATAAACTTTCCTTTTACAGATATATTTTTTGTTTTTAAAAACAATTTTTTTTCTATGCTATTCAATTCATTATTTAAAATGACAAAAAGTTGATTTTGAAGAGAATATTTTTTTACCTTTAATTTTGAAATATAGATATGACGCATGCGCATTGACAAAGACAACAGTGTAACGTGTGCGACAATAGTGAATGTAATAATCTATATTTGTCATGAGCATTGGAGTTATCCAGGAGTTTGGTAGAGTGTGACAATAGCAGACACAATTTTTTATCTTTGATGTGGCAATGTCATACGAGATAAATAAAATTCAAATGGTACTTTTCATTATTTTAATATAATGAATCGAATGATATAGAAAAAGAAATGGTTTTAGTTTTTAAATTATTAACCCTTAATTTGGTAATGTGTACTATAGGATACATAATTTTTAAAAAATCACAAATGCCAGAATAGCACGTATAGCCCTCTGTTATAACTGCTAGGTATTAATATAATCCAATTCCAAAGTTGCAACGCATTTACGGAGTCATCTCTTCTGTGACAGTAAAACTACTCAAGTATTTAATCAAAATGGCCGCAGGCTGTAGCAGTTGGTCAGCACCTCAGGCAAATTTCATCAAATTTTACACTTTTCTGTAATACAGTTTGCATGTTATTGGTCATAACTCTTTAGACAAACACCTTTAATAAGATTCTATACACTTTCTGTAGTTCACACGATGTGTTTTGTGGTGTAAATACTTTGTTATATATTATGTATCCTATAGTGCACATCGCCAAGTTTGCATATTATAGTAGATGTTACTCATAAGATACATCACCAAGTTTGCATAGTGTAGTAGCTGTTATTTATAAGACACATTGCCAAATATTCTTATAGCAATATTTGACTGTAACAACGTTTTAGTGTTTTTCAAAAATACATTTTTAAAGGTATTTGCGAGGGTGTTTGTCTAATAAAAACATAGGCACCATTACAATTAATATATCTCAGGGAANTTTGTAAGTAACAAATCAGTAAAAACAATGCAAAACTAGTACGATGCCACACAATTATTTACATATTCCAATAACATAACCTCATTACTGATCTGAAGCTGGAAATCTGTTGAGTTGGTACTTCCAAACTTCACGAAGAAATTGACAAAAATTAGAACATGCTCTAATTCGTCAAGAACTTGATGAATAAATTCATGAAGTTATTTGATAACAGATTTGGTGCATTACACTTGCCCAATTTCTTGATGAAGCGACTTCATGAATTAATTGATCAGTAAATTGTTAATGTAAAACAGCTATTAGTGACGTCATTCTAAATCCAATATGGCGGCCTCCCAAAGATGTCGGACCAGTTATTTTTTATGCACCCCCATGATATGGGTATCAAATGAAAGGGTTGCTGAGAAGAATACGAAAGTAAAATGGCATCATTAAAGGCTTGTTTTTTTTAAAAAAAAAATTATACATGAACTTATTTAGAGTATGTATATTGAAAAAAAAATTTTGAAATTCATTCACTTCTCTGCTGATTTTCTAGTTTTTCTTAAATCCCTTAACCTAACCGCCTCTCTAACTCTGTTAATTTGAATAGTAGAAGAAAAAGTCAATAGATTATTTTTTATATAAAATTGCTCTAAAACTTTTATAGGAAACTTTTTTTAGCTCTTACCCATTTTAACACGTTGACTGCGGTACATACCTCGGGGGGTATGTACTCATTATAAAAAATATGCGAATCTCAATAATCACATTTTTACTGTATCTTGTGGAAGTTGCAGAATCTGTAGTTTTTAGAAATAATGATTTTTCTATTATTTTCTTTTCAAAACTCTTTGCGAATAAAAACGTTAGTATCCTAGGATATATAGTTACAGATACATGCAAGTTTATAGCAATAATTGTGTTATTTTTCATTTTATAGGGTCAAATGTAAAAAAAAATCACATATCCCCAGGGATATGTACCGCACACAGAAGTTTTGTTACATATCCCTGAAGATATGTATCGCAGTCACGTACAAAGTACATTGAGATTATCTCGCAGTCAACGTGTTAAGTTATTTTGAAAAAAAACTATTTTATTTTTTTGCCCCTGGCCGGGGATTGAAAAAAAACTGTCACTGTTAGTGTATACCTCAAACTAACTTATATAAAAAATACATTCAAGTTGGCCAAAATTGTGATTTAAAATCCCATTTAATTGGACTATAATATAGGTGTTAATTGAAAACTTACGTTTTATTTTCAAATTCCTCAAAATAAGTAANGCTCTAATTCGTCAAGAACTTGATGAATAAATTCATGAAGTTATTTGATAACAGATTTGGTGCATTACACTTGCCCAATTTCTTGATGAAGCGACTTCATGAATTAATTGATCAGTAAATTGTTAATGTAAAACAGCTATTAGTGACGTCATTCTAAATCCAATATGGCGGCCTCCCAAAGATGTCGGACCAGTTATTTTTTATGCACCCCCATGATATGGGTATCAAATGAAAGGGTTGCTGAGAAGAATACGAAAGTAAAATGACATCATTAAAGGCTTGTTTTAAAAAAAAAAATTTATACATGAACTTATTTAGAGTATGTATATTGAAAAAAAAATTTTGAAATTCATTCACTTCTCTGCCGATTTTTTAGTTTTTCTTAAATCTCTTAACCTAACCACCACCCTAACTCTGTTCATTTGAATAGTAGAAGAAAAAGTCAATAGATTATTTTTTATATAAAATTGCTCTAAAACTTTTATAGGAAACTTTTTTTTAGCTCTTACCCATTTTAAGTTATTTTGAAAAAAAAACTATTTTATTTTTTTGCCCCTGGCCGGGGATTAAAAAAAACTGTCACTGTTATTGTATACCTCAAACTAACTTATATAAAAAATACATTCAAGTTGGCCAAAATTGTGATTTAAAATCCCATTTAATTGGACTATAATATAGGTGTTAATTGAAAACTTACGTTTTATTTTCAAATTCCTCAAAATAAGTAAATAGTAATGTTGTAAATTAGTCAACTATTCCAGTCGTTCTACAAAATTTAATTCCATTATACGATATTTTAAATAAAAGTTTTGTCGAAGTACAAGTGTTTTATGTTAAACAATCAAATTTATTTTTGCACCATTCCCAAAGATCGATATATAATAGAAAGTGACGCAAAAATTAAACTGCACACCTTATACGTAATAATTAGATTGTTTAGCATATCTTTAAACAAGTAAATTAAAAAAAAATGGAAGTATGATTATAAATTCTAAATTCCAACACGTCAAAAATTTGAATTTATATACAAAAAATATGGACTTACTGCAGCCACTACTTTGCTTATGTCAAATATTTGGAAAAAATTTTATGATAGATAGCACGTTAAAACAATGTATTTTCTTGACATTTTTTACAAGAGTTGAAAAGTATAAAGTTAAAAGAAATGTTAGGACATTGATAACAAAAATTGTTATTTGCTTTAATATTTATGCAACTTGACAGCATAAAAATTTATTAGTAGTAGTGACAAGCTGTTACAAATTTAATGATATTTTCGTACACTGAAGGCTATTTGATCAATATTTTTGGGTCTGATTAACACACCTTGAAATATTATAAACCGATACTTTCTTTTTCGTCGCAACATCAATTTTAATGATGGACAACAGTAAATTTTTTTTAAATGCAACAAAATATTCTTTATTTACTAAATCTGGGTTTTTTCCGGTACCAATAAGATAAAATTGTCAAATGTACCAAATAAAAAATGAAATCAACAGAAATAAATACCATTTAAGATAAAAAAAAACACATTATGATATCATATAACTTATAATATGCCTTTTATATACATTTAGTATAAAAAAATCAAGAAAAAAACCTGTTACCCAACAAATTTTTTTGTTAATTTTATATTAAATTCAATGTTGAAGTTTAAAGGCAGAAATCACTGGTCACGTTGCATGCTTAACACGTTGACTGCGAGATAATCTCAATGCACTTTGTCCGTGACTGCGATACATATCTTCGGGGAAATGTAACAAAACTTTTTCTTAGTGCGGTACATATCCCTTGGGATATGTAAGTTTTTTTACATTTGACCCTCTATAAAATTAAAAATAACACAATTATTGCTATAAACTTGCATGTATCTGTAACTATATACACTAGGATAACGTTTTCATTCACAGTTATGAAAAGAAAAAATAGAAAAATCATTATTTCTGGTTTGAGTATTATTTTGTACGTTTTTTTTATAACTGGACACAATAAACTAGAAATAAGGAGCACTTATTCCCCCGGGATATGCATATTGACAGCAAGCTAATATGTAAAAATTGGAAATCTCATTCAAAAGCTATTTTGAAATTGGCCAAAAACTACAGATTCTGCAACTTCCACAAGATACAGTAAAAATGTGATTTTTGAAATATATTTTTGAGTACATACCCCCCGAGGTATGTACCGCAGTCAACGTGTTAATAAGCATTGTTCATTGATATGTATCTCTGTTGATGACTGTTTTTCATGGTACATTTTACTACTTCTTTTTGGAATGAATAATAAAAATCTATCTTTGAAAAAAAAATAAGTTCCAAATTGTATAGTTTACAACCATAAACTTTAGATTTTTTAAAAAATTAGAAAAAAAATGATGGAATTTCTTACGGCATATTTTTCAAAAAACGTGTTTAATTTCAATATTTCGCTGATAAGAAATTTTATTTCTGCTTTCAGTATTATACTTAGAAACTGAAGTTTTAGCAATTTTTAGTTACTTGATTTACTAAAAAAAAAAAAAACAACAAAACCATTTGTGGAAAATTCTGCTTATTTCAAAACAATTTAACAGCATTCAGAAACATTCCGCAACAACCTTGTTTCTCTTATTCTTCAATTTTAAATTTACTGCCAAATGGACGTGGTAATAACAGTATTTGTATTGTAATTAAATTCAATTACATAAAAAGTAATTAGGAAAATTGTAGAAAATATTTGGGATCGTTACACATTTCACAATGGAAAAAAAAATTGTACCTTTGATCAATAATGGCAAAAATATGGTGTGTCCGCTTTAAGTAATACCACCTTCATATTTTAAATAGAAAAAAAATTTTATAGTACAGTATCTCAATTTCTTAACCTACCAAAATAAAAAAACAGCCAAAAAGTGGAAGGAAATACCAAAATTTCATTTCGATAAATCGTACATGATTTTTGCTTTGGCAAATACAATTTTGCCCAAAGCAAATAATTTATTACACTGAGCCGTTTTAGGTTTAAATTTATAAAAAAAAGCAGGTATGTTGGCCTTGTTAATGTTATTTAAAAACCTGCAATCAGTAATCACTATAATTTTGCAATTACAATAAACGAACATTGGACATATAAAAAAGAAATTGATATTTCCTTGAAAATATTTATTTGGTTATCTCTATCTATTTCTTGAAATAAATGCTGTTTAAAATTTCTATTTTCAATATTTCTGTATTTATTTGTAAACAAATTTATCATTATAGCATATCACTCCAGTTACGATAGTATATCGTTCCGCCTTCAAAATGATGACGTGCATATTTTCAGCAAAACTCTCTAAGTTTTGCACATTTGCTAAAGGACATCAAACTGCATAATCCGGTTAAAAACAACCATTTTATTTTCTATAGAAATCACTGTTCAAAAAAACAAGAAACAGTTTTTAACTTCACTGAACAATTTGATAAAATTCACAATGCATCTTGAAGCCGCAACAATGATATATATTATTGCATTAACAAGGTCTTTCTGCATTATAAAACACTGAAAATTAGTAACTGACTAAATTTTTATATCACTGTAATATGATTTTCTTTAGACAGTCTTCTAAATACTGCATTTTAAAAATTGTAATTATTGTACTGCAAACACTGTATGATCTATGGAAAGAAATTCTGATATTAATAAGTACACATGTAGGATTCAATTAATCTATTTCTTAATGGAGAATATCAGAGTAGAAAAAGATGTTTTTTTCAATTTTTTTCGCTCGTTAAAGTTTGTCTTAAGAATATTGCGTGTATTATGATTTTGAAATTCTAATAATTGTGGAAGAAACGCTGATCAGCATTGCGAGATTGAAAATGCAGAACGCGTGCGAATCACCCAAGATAAAACTCACAACCCCAAGTTAAAACTCACAACGCGACCTATAAAGGGAGGATTCAGCGAAGACAGTCACGGATCATTGTAGAAAATGCTGCCAGTGCTGCGGAGGGCCTACTCTATGATCCAGGAATCACAGATTATCGGTAAAGTAAAAAAGTGTCTTCTCAATATAATATATCGACGCTTTAGAACGAAAACATGCTATCTCAGATTTCGGTTGGAAAACATGCCATCTCAAATTTCAGTTGGAAAACATGCTATCTCAAATTAAGCTTGGAAAATATGCTAACTCAGATCTTTAAGTAAAAACATGCTATCTCAGTGTGACTAGAAATTTAAGTTGGCACATTGAATGATTGAAACCGTGCATTTATAATAAACTTATAATATATTTTTAAAAAAGTAAGGAATGTATATGTTCAGGTACACTGTTCATGTTATTTTTTTTTTTTATTCAACATTTTTCAATTAATTTTGTTACTGTTATAAACGACAAAATTGTTAATTAAAAAAATAGAATAATATGCAGTATGCGTATATACTCGACGATTTTTGAAATGACAAATTATAAAAAATAGTATTTGCCTTAATATATAGAAATCAGATAAGAGTACGCTATTAATTTTGATATCAAAGCACTTGTTTGAAAAAAATCTAATAATTTTTAGTAATAACAAACATTTTTATATATTAAGATATACACTATTTTTTTATAATTTGTTATTTCAAAAAACGTCAAGTAATGTACGTGTTGCAGCATACTGCATATTATAATATTTTTTTAATAAACAATTTTGTCGTTTATAACAGTAACTTAACAAAATTAATTGAAAAATGTTGAATGAAAAAAAAATAAAATAAATAGGGTCCCTGAATATAAACATTACTTACTTTTTGAAAAATATATTATATAAGTTTATTATAAATGCAGGGTTTCAATCATTCAATATGCCAACTTAAATTTCTAGTCACACTGAGATAGCATGTTTTTACTTAAAGATCTGAGTTAGTATGTTTTCGTACTAAAGTGTTGATATATTATGTAATTATGAATATTTTATAAAAATAAATTTTTCCAAAAAAATTGTCCAAGTTTGGAATATGAAGAATATCGTGTGTAAATGTTATCATGATATTCCAAGAACTGTAAAAGTTATGGGTGATTTACCGAGAAGCTGACAAATAACCAAGCTCCCAAGTGCATCAATTCTTTGCCAAACTTATCTCAAAACTATTACTACTATTCAATGACAGTTCCCAAAATATTTGGAAAACGGCTGAACCAATTGCTTCCAAAAACTTGACATAATATTTTCCAACAGGTTTACTACTTCGGAACGTAGCACTTTTCCTCAATTATTTTTTTTTTATCAAGCCAGAAACGTCGGAAATTAAGGCTGAAAATGAATGTAAAGTTCAACCGGCAGTCATTTAGTGTAGTGAAGATCTTAATTCATTACATTTTGATAATCTTTTTGAAATTTTTGTTTCAGATCAACCAACTTCATGTAATCTTGGAAACCGCAGACCGTGAAAGCATGGCGACATTTTTTACACCGGCAATAACAACAGTGTGCTGCCAGTCGATTTATATTTATAAAGAAATTTGTCAGCTCACCTCAAGATGTATACTTTCGTATAAAACAAACCCGGATAAAATCGAACAGATAGTTATTGGGATAATAATTCCTAAAATTCGCTTATTTTTCCGATGTCTACTCGGATATTCCCCCTTAATTTATATATAATACTATTTTCAATTTTTTTACAGTAGGCCATGAAATTGAGTTAAATCAGAAATTACGCATGGCCACACAGATCTCGAATATTCCATGCTGAAAAAATATTTTTAAAAATCAATGTGTTGTAAAATACCAAGGCGGTGCTGCTGAAAGTGGAACGCACTGCAAGTAAAAAGCATTTTAATGAATAAAACTTCACAAAAGACTTACTGTGGACAATCGCATCACTTTATTATCATCAACATCGTCAACCACAATCTTAACCTGGCGATATTTCAGGTGGAAAGCACATAATTAGCAGCACATTTTGTACACGTAAATTTCAATTTCTAAGTTATTTACAGCTAGCCTATCCAGCGGTTGTAGGAAGGAAGAATATTTTTATAATTGTTCCCCTTTCACACAAAAAATCAACAACATAGTATTTTCGATCTATTGACTGGTCAACTGAAACAATAATAAAGACCGAACAAAAAAAAATTAAAGCATGTAATATTTTTACAGAGCCTAGTTACAGTTTAAATAATTGTACATAAATACTAATGTAAAATATAAAATAACAGGTATGTAATACATAGTATGACCTGTGGGTGACAAGCTGTGTAATATATTTAATTTCAAACCATCGAAAGGGAGCATTGTCATGGGACTTAACACTCAAGGTCACATTAAGTTGCCAGACATTCTACATAAAATGAAGAAACAATCCTAAAACTTATACAACACAGCCAATAAGTACTTCAAAAAAAAAGAACTACAGTTAACGATTGGTGGATCGTACGATAGAATGAAAAGCAACGTAAATCTATGAGTTTCTGAAATGGTTTGAAGTAAATACACTGCAGCTAACAGTCCACAATTGGCACTAATATTTTAAACAACAGCTCCATTTCTCAGACTCAGAACACTGTACACATTCCATACACTATTCTTACACACAAAACTAGAGCAACATTAAGTGTCTGTTACTCAGTCAGACATTATGAATAAGAGGTTAGCGACGGTTATATGTGCTCGGACCACGGTTAGGTGGCCCGTTGCTTCGGTTGTTGTAAGTGATGTTTCTGTTGTTCGGGCCACCCACCCCACCTGGCCCTCCTGTGCTGGGTCTGTTTAGTCCTCCGGGACCGCCCATACCCCGTCTTTGACCGTTGTTGTCACCTCTACCTCTGTTATTGTCTGTGCTCGGACGACCTCCTCCGTAAGTTGGACGATCTTTTGTCTTCTTCTCTTCCACGTTTAGGAGAGTGCCGTTTTTGTCATCCTTTGGGTAATAGATCGGCTGAAAAGAAATTATTCCTTCATTGGACGATTTGGAGAGTGATGTAAATTTTACGAATCTTTTTAAATTATACTTTAAATATAAATTCATATAAACAGGTACCCAAGCTCATAATAGTTCAACCAGCAAAAACTGTCAATTAGAAACTTTAATAAATCATGAATCCTGTAGAAATGATTAAACATTTCCATAAAACTGCTTTAATTATATACAGACTAAAAAAATTTGTTTTTTAATAAAACTCATCAAAGTCAAACAATATTCTTCCATACCGAAAATTTAAGTATGCAAATGATATCTAGACAAGTCACCTAACTGCTGATATTATGGTAAAACAACTACAAAGCATATACACAAAGTAAGAGCAGTAAGATTCTGATGCTCTCTGGTTTTTGTTTTCGACAAAGTTGGCAACACTGGCTTCAGTGCCAAGGAAACAGAATACACGTTCATTTGTCTGTCAGTAGAGAACTGTTGTTGTAGTGGAGTGTTGGAATGAATGCAGCTATTCCGAATCCTGTCAGCTGCGAGGTGAGGAGCATAATCCGATTTCTTCTTGCAAAGGGAAAGGTGCTGTTCCAGATTTTTAACAAAATCAAAACTTTATGGGGATGATGTGATCGTGATCGATGAATCGTACTAATGTGTACAAGTAGTGTCGTGAGTAAAAGCTGGCAAAACGGCAAAGCGAATGTTTGTGATGATCAAAAGAAGGGGTATTCCTCAATAGTGACTGAGAGAGCCGAATTATTATTAAAAGTATACAGGGTGTGTCTAAAATAGGGTTCCAAACTTCTGCGGCGTTTATAACTCATTAAAATAAGACAAAAAGTTCCTATTAACATGTGCCCTAAAACGCACCCTTAGGAAGTTATATGCCCTTCAAAGGGCTCAAACAAAACTGTTTTTTTTTTTTGTGTTATTATGGGTATTACATAACTATTTACGTTAAATAACATGGGCTACTCCGTTTTTCGACATGTAAATCATATGCGTCCCATTTAGGTTGGTGAAGGGGGTTTTCGGCCCGTAATTTTTATTATTTCAATTTTTTTACAATTTTCTCAACAGATTTATAAAATCTTAACAATTTTACGTAAAAAATATTATCTTTGTCCACATCGATACTTCCAATGGTTTTCGAGTAAATTGAGTTTGAAAATTACTCTGCTCTTTAAGTTATTAAGCCAAAAATTACAAAAATCTGTTTACCATGGCAAATAAAAGACTGACGTTGCCACAACGATTAACAATTTAAGTTATATTATAAACTGTCAATTGAGCTTTGCCGTGTTTAATATATTTATTAAGTGATCGGAACCTTCATAACTGCAATTTATTTGAAAAAAACCAGTTTTGTTTGAGCCCTTTTAAGGGCATATAACTTCCTAAGGGTGCGTTTTAGGGCACATGTTAATAGGAACTTTTTGGCTTATTATAATGAGTTATAAACGCAGCAGAAGTTTGGAACCCTATTTTAGAAACACCCTGTATACATACTTTTAAATAGTCGAGTAGTTGAATTTTATGGAAATAGTTCACCATTTTAAAAGTATCATATTTATTGAGGCCTCTAATAGAAAATGTCAAACTACTATGCTTGTATTTGATTTGCAAAAATAATTTTCTATTCTGTTGTCCGAGGGTTACATTATAACTCTATGGTTCACATGTTTACTTTAGTATTTACAATTTTTATAGAGTGATACCTTTTTCCATATTATTTAATTAAAAAAGTTATTGTTGAAAAATTAGTACTAACTATTTTTGTTTCAATCAAATTCATCAAGTTTAGAACAGTTTAGAAAAGAACAGAACAGACTAAACCGTTTAAGAATAAGTTTATGAAGTAATTCATGAAGAACTTTGTGAATAAATTTATGAATAAATTGTAATGTAAAATGACAAGATCACCAATCATTAAAAAAATCTTTCTCGTTCCAAGTTGATACCATTAACAGTTTAAGAAACACATTTAAATTTTTGGGGTAATTATAAAAAAAACACATTAGACATGGGATAACATAGCATAGCAGCTATTAATTTTTATGGATCACAAAAAATTCAGGTAGGCTTTGCTGCCCTCTCCTATGTCGAATATACCGCTTAACCTTAAAATTGACGTACTTTGCAGGATTTGAAAACAAAAGACTAAACTTTATATAGACCGATACAAATAATTTTGCGTCCGAGATAGTTCTGTCCACAAATGCGCTCTGTACAAGACAAAGGGAAGCTCCAGGTAGACACTACCCCAAATCGCCGCATCAGTCTTATTCCTTCTAGCCGAATGTATTTTTTCCCAATCTAGTCAGGTTCTACCCCGAGTCAAAAACGCCAACTTATTTGTGTCAGTCTGTACTTTTGTAAGCATTAAAATTTACCCAATCATTATTTAATTTATAAAAATTGTGTGATTTTATAACAATAATTTACTGGTATTTGAATGGAAAACATAGTGACAAAACAATGTTTTTTTTTGCAGAAACGGTTAAAGCATATTCCACACTTGTGGTATTTGTCGAACACCGTACAAAATTGTGTGTTGCTTTTTCACAAAAATTAAAAATTTATTGCTGGTACTCAACAAATACTGTATGTATGGTGTCCACTTAATGTTATCGACATGGAACAATATTTTACTTTGAAAAAATTTAAAACAAAATATTTATCTAAAAAAATTTACTTCAAATTTTTGTATTTCGTAATGTTGATTTTTGGAAAAAATATCATAGGAACTCGTACATTAATTTTATGAGTAGAAACAACAAAATTTTTTGTTTATATTTTCCAGCAATTTAACTATCACTACAGGGACGTTAGAGACATGAAAACGTGCTTAAAAGGATCATTATCAGTGACGAATCGTGGTTTTAGTTATGATCCCAAAACAAAACAACAGTCTTTACAGTGGAAGTTTCTCTCTGAGCCACGGCCAAAATACATGTCAAAATCGGAGCATTATGAAGTTGTGCACTATGAATATGCTCCAAGAGATCAGACGATCAACAAAGAATTTTACCTTGAAGTTCTGAAAAGATCTGTTATGAAGTGAGAAGAAAACAACCACATTTTCAGACAAGCGCAACTGCTTCATCACCAGGATAACGCACCAGCACATTCATCAAACCTTGTGCAACAGTTTTTGACAAAACACAAGTTACACAACTTTGCCAGTCTCCGTACAGTCCCAACGTAGCCTCTTGCGACTTTTGACTCAAAGGGCACCGGTTCTACGACACAGAGACAAATTCTGAAAACTGACTTCCAGAACTGGTTCAGGATATGGAAGTACGGATAGGGGCCTGTTGTTCAGTGGAATGGGAATTATTTCAAAGAATGTCCTGAACTGGAAGACGAAGAATAATGCAAGCGTGGAGTTATGAACGTAGGTTGGACACAGCTTGTATACAGGGTGTAACTTTAAGTGGGGGTCAGTTTTTTTATGGGCAATAGTACGTGCTTCCCTGAATATGAATCTGAACTTTTATTTTACTCAAATAAAAAGTCGAGTTATAATTAGTTTTTTAAACTGCACTTTAATTATTATTATGTACGCCGCCACAGAGTAAACCAGCACTCCCGGAATTTAATGTATGAAGTTGTATCCTTCACTGCCGGCGTTGCCAGTTGCTTTATACCAACTACATTGAGCGAAGTTAAAAAAAATTTAGCAAATCAGATTGTTTTTGTATAATTTACAACTTGTTATTTTAAAGCCACATTTTTTTGATATCATTGTAAACTTGTAAAAAAATAAAGATTTACAAGATTTATTAAATATTAACTAATATTGGTACGTAGATACGTTACTAATTGTAAATAAAACTTATTTGTGTTGTAAAATAATTTATTTTTGCCGTTTTAAAGAACTAACAATAAAAAATAAATGAAAATACTAATCTGATTAATATGAAAAAATTTTTTAATCCTTTCAAGTTTTTATAAACATTTATATGTTACTTACTGTTTTTTAAGCAGCGCATATTTTACTTTTGAATATCAGTGTTAATAACCTATAACAAGGGTCGGCAACTGGCGGACCGCGGTCCTGGTCCGGACCGCGGAAGGTAAAATACTGGACCGCCTAAAATTTTTTTAAAGTATAAATTGCCCAAATAAATTAATTAAAAAATGTTTTTTACGATTAAGTGCCAATCTTATCATTTTTTCTAGTATTTTACAATTGTGTGTGTTTTGAGTTCTTAATGGTAAAATAAAAAATAAGAAATGTGAATTTTTTTTCTGGACCTCGTTAAAAATTTTCAAAAGTATCCGGACCCCACCTAAAATTACTTGCCGACCCCTGACCTATAACATTGACCTAGTTTTACGTTACATACAAGTATGTAAGAAATACGCTTACGAAGGGATTGCAGGTGTTCCAATATGATGAGTAAATGTGTTAAATACACTCTGCCACATCAATTTGGCGGAATGGGATTGGCCAAATATATCTTCTCTTACATTCCTGTTTAGTATTCGATTGTATTGTTTTGTGAAAAGCTGTTCGTATAATACCTTTGTGTGGTGTAAGTGTATAACCTAAGCCTATAAAGGTATTTATATCAGTGATTAGTGACGGTACAGTGTATTGTCTTTTCTTTTTCAAGTTTTAAGCGATATTATGAAAAAGCATCAAGAAAGAGCTGATATGATTAGAGCCTACTTTCTGTCCGAAGATTCTACTACAAGACAATATCAGGTGGATTATCCCAGAGCGGTACCTCACAGCGGGTGATGTGAAGTGAAATTTGCTTTTTAATAATATTTTCTTTAAATTATGAGATTTGGCAATGATGCATAGCCCAGTTGTCAATTGTGCAAGCGCTGTGACTAACACGTGCCGTTGTTTGAGGTCACACTAGTTTGTCAAGAGGTGGGCTAGGAAAATTATTAAAAAAAAGTTTTATGACGGAATTTGAAAAAATAAACTATTGACACGCGTTTCTAAAGGTCAAAGGTGGCGCCTCTGTGTAAATATGCCCCCACTTAAAGTTACACCCTGTATTAATAAAAGTGATAAGAACTGTGACAATTTTATTATCGAAATCGTATGTGTGAGTGCTTCCTAAGCCAACTTAAAAACTGAAGCCGGATTGAAAAGATTTATAAACATTTATTTTACTAATTAAATGATTTAAATCAGTTTCTTATCACCTATTCTTGACGACACAATTGTAAACGAATTTATATTTAATATCATGCACAAAAAATATAGAAAATTAATCTAACCTTGGCTTGCAGGCACGCCTGTACTCCTATCTGTGTTTCGTACGTAATGAATCCGTAATTTGGTGGAGCCCTTGCACCTGGTGGACCTCCTACTTTATTAGGTGGTTTACTATGTACTCTCAAATCTATGATAGCTCCGAATTCACTGAATATCTCCCGAAGTTCTTCCTCAGTGGCAGTATGCGGTAAGTTGCCCAGAAACAGTTGATTTACGTCATTGAAGCTCATGCTTTGCGAACGTCTTCTGTCATCTGTGATGTATGTAAAAAAAAAACAAATTAGTTTTAAGAATCACCAAAATAAAAAAAAACCAATTATGAAATATACAGCATTTACTTTATCCCTTAATGAATGCAGTTTTCGCTTTGCATTATTGATTTCATATAATTTATAAAAGTAATATAAGTTTGCACACTTACAATTCTTGAATGTGATAAAATGTAGGGCGTTATATTATTTCACTAATAAAGAAAGGACCCCGCACAAACCTTATGGAAAATGGCTTTCGGTCAAAATGGCTGAAATTGAAATATGATATAGCTCTCACTTTCCTGAGCAAAAGTTGTCATGGGCCCAAAGCGATCCTATGAGTAGGTTTAAAGATATAGAGCTTTGAAGCTAACGATTTCATAGCAAGGTGCTCAATATAAGTGCAGGATAGGTGTATGTATATCTCCCTTTCTATACATGGTGAGTCAATCTCAATTGAAGACCAAATAGACAAGGCGAAATCGGCGGCTTCGTATGAAAAAATTAGTGGATTCGATTTTTTTGCATAATCACCTCCGTGAGATGTCCCTGAATGAGGATCAAAATGTTACCGGCTGGTAACCTGCTCACAATTTTTTTAAACTAATTTTTTTTAAACAAATCCCAAAAATAACTTGTTTTGCCCCGGAAAAAGTTTTATTAGGTATTTCGGGGTATTCTAAACAAAATAGTTCCTATGCACTATGCTCCTAAAATCAACGGTTTCTGAGTTATAAACAATTTAATGTACGAAAAAGTGCAAAAACGGCCATTTTCCAGACTCAAAAACAATATAAAAAAATCAAGTTTTTGATGTTACTAAAGTTTAAAAGTAATCTTTAAACATCCCTTGACAAAATACCGAGGAGTTATTTGGTATAATTACATTGCAATGCGTATTATTTTACCTATTAACAATATACATTTTGCTTGTGCGCCGCGCCGCTCGAGCACTCCACTCTGCGCCGACCTCGTGTATATATATTCATCACCTCACTTTTTGATACATTTTAGCAATGCTGAATTTTTATTTATTAAAATTATTTTTTGTTTATTGATATTATAAATTTCTAAACAGTAACAATAATAATAATAACAATAATAATATATCTACTTTACTTAAATAATATCTAATTTTGAATTTGCGAATATCACAATGAAATTCCCGCACCGCTATAGGTTAAATATTTTTTCTCGAACGTGTGGAATGGGTATAAACTTAGGAAATATTCCATGTACTTCTGATGTCTTTAAACTACATGTATTAAGAGCATAATTGCAAACGTATATTTGGAAAAATTCAATATACTCTAAATACCAAACGTTGAATATCGAAAATTTCGGTTACAAACTAGATGAAAATGGTGCAGTATTACCCATATTTATGTTTAATAATACCTGATCGATTGATGTAAATGTTTGAAAACATGTAAAACTAAAGCATGTAGTTGTAGAAAAAATAATGTTACTTGTGTTATTTATGTGGTTGTAATGCAGACGAATATGAAAATTGTATCCTTAAATAAATATATTTATAAGTTTAAGACATTTTACTCTTTATTTTTTATTTATTTTAAAATATATGTCGAGATATATGAAAAAGTGAGGCGCTGACGGGGTCGGCGCACAGTGGAGTGCCCGAGCGGCGCGGCTCGCAAGTCAAAATGTATATTGTTTAATAGGTAAAATAATAGGGATTGCAATGTAATTACACCAAATCACTCCTCCGTATTTTGTAAAGGTATGTTTAAAGATTACTTTTAAATTTTAGTAACATCAAAAACTTG
This sequence comes from Anoplophora glabripennis, assembly GCF_000390285.2. NCBI lineage: Eukaryota > Metazoa > Arthropoda > Insecta > Coleoptera > Cerambycidae > Anoplophora > Anoplophora glabripennis. Next base: position 1,540,049 of record NW_019417609.1, read on the forward strand.
ATTTTTTGTTATTGTTTTTGAGTCTTGAAAATGACCGTTTTTGAATTTTTTCGTACCTTAAATTGTTTATAACTCGGAAACCGTTGATTTTAGGGGCATAGTGCATAGGAACTATTTTGTTTAGAATACCCCAAAATACCTAAATAAACTTTTTCCGGACCAAAACAAGTTATTTTTGCAATTTATTTTAAAAAAATTAGTTTAAAAAAATTGTGACCAGGTTACCGGCCGGTAACATTTTGATCCTCATTCAGAGACATCTCACGGAGGTGATTATGCAAAAAAATCGAATCCACTAATTTTTTCATACGAAGCCGCCGATTTCGCCTTGTCTAAAAGGGCTATGCAATATGTACCAGGTTCGGTCGGTACACAGCAACTCAGCATTGAAATTTTTGAAAAACTTGTACCCATACCCATATACAGGTCTGGTCGAACTAAACGTGGAGGTGGTAGAAATGTATACGCCCAGGTGAAGAATGAGCGCGCGGGCAAACGGCGCACAAACACAGCCGCACTGGGTGACCGACCATAAATTTCAGTTGTTGACAAATCGCCTAGCAGTGCAGAGCAGCAATGCAGAATTATTTTATTGTTTATTTTTATTTAATAACTTTTCTAACCAAAACTAACAACCTTTCCCCATCCTTTCCTGGCAAGGATATGTCCATACCTTCCCGTTAGTTCTTGTCAAACAGTAATATATTTTAATGAAAATGTAAATGTTTTTTCATATGTCATAACCAAAATTTACCATCAATATACTCGTAATAAAATTGTTTGAGGACATAAATAATTAAAATATGTTGTTGGTCAAATAAATATACTAGAAATTTTCTACACATTATATTCAAATTATTATTATTTTTTACCTTTAGCAGAAAACATTTGTAGGGACGTCTATGAAACTCATTAAATTTTATTGCTAGGCGTTTTATACAAGTTCAACTGATTTCGGAAAGACTATAATTTCGATTTTTGTGCAATTTGATCGTGACATTCCTTCCTTTATCCCAACGTCAAATTCTGAAGGTTATTTCTTAGCATTTTCTAAGAGAAATTTTCTCTAAGCTCACAAGTGCAAAGTTGAAGGTTTGTGGTTCGAATCACAAACGGGTCACTTTTTTTTTGGAAAATGTTATTACAAACTTTTACATACAAGTTGTTTGAAAAACTAAGGTACACGGTGTTTCAAAAAATATTATATTTACCAGTCAGTGGGGAGAGCACCACCGCAGGTACACGCCAAAGGCCAAGTCGGCGAATGCCAACTTCTTTCTAGTTAAATTTCTAGTTAAATTTTTATTTTCTATTATTTCTAACTTTCTAGTTAAATTTAAAACATTCGATATTTATCTCACTATAAAAAGACTTACCTCCAATATTCTCAACAAGTAATATTTAATCAAATATGGTAACCATATTAAACTCTATATTCTATTACAGGCTTCATACGGAATTGACGAATAATTGTAGTGTTTGATTGGGATTTTTACTTTTACTGAAATACCTGTCTTAATGTTAAATTACATTATAACGAGGTAGACTTACCAAACATGCCGTCCTCATTGATAGAATTCCTTCCAGGAACGCCCCTTCCAGCATCAGGTCTGGAACCTGGTATACGTGGTTGCTGCTGATTCACCCTAGGAGCATTACGATTGTTTATGTTGTTGTTATTGCGCACTCCAATTCCCTGATTCATGTTAGCAGCTGGAGGTGACAAGGACCTGATTGGTTGAGTCACTGGCATAGAAGTGACCTGAGAAGGGGCGCTAGTGCTGTATGGAATTGTACTACCCGACTTCAGAAGGTTGGCGTATGTTTTAGGTTCATTAGATGCTGTAAAATAAAAATATCCGATAAAACTATTGTATTATAGCCTATTTGTGTTAGACATGATTTCCCATTTTTCTTTAAATTTTAATATGTAATTTACTGTAGCAAGCATACAATGTAGGCAAAAAAGCATTGCCTACTCTAGTAATATCACAAAAATTTATTAAATTTACATTAATTTTTAATCTTAATTTTTTTATTTTTTATTTTTTTAAATCAATATTCCCAATGTAGGTTTCAGCGTAGGTGGCAACAGCAATTTCAATGATAGCCTTTGAGAATCAAAGGCAGCATCTACATATATCGACATACGGAATTACAAGCTAAAAGCATGACAGCGCTGTGTTCTAGGAGATAGAGCGATAGATATGCGTCGAAGCAGAGTTGCCAGATGTGGCAATTTATCGCCATTATGGGGACACAACATACTCGGAGGAAAATTTCATATGGCACTCCCAATTTTTCAGCGATTTTTAATATAATTGTGGCACCTAGCTGTCTGACTTTTAGTCAATTTTATAGATGATGGTAGTAATTTTATTTGTATCTATGGTGTCACTTGTTTTTCCATTATATGGCAATAAAATAATATTTCCCAAAATATTTCATTTTTAAATATTCTCTCAGAATATATAACAATATTTTAACAATTTTATTCTATTTCAAACAGATGGCAATTTTTTTTTATTGTATTTCTATCTAATGGCGATGAAAGATAAAATTTCTCCTTGCATCAAAATACGGAATTTTATCAGTTATCACACGATTGCATAAAGTTTTATTATTTTACAGATTTGTACAAAAAGTTTTACCTTAACGTAATTGTAATAGTCTTACGTGATGTGTTTTAACTTGATAGTGACTTTTATCTTTAAATTTAAATAAAAATGCAGTAGGAATGTGACGATGGTGAAAATTGTTTACAACAGCTAAAAGCAATTCCATTTAGCTCCAATACATTTGAAAACAACATCCTGCAGCACCTTCTTAAAATTGTGCAAAAAAAACTGTTATAGATATTTTAACAATACAGTGGTGGCTCGCCAGGTGACGCAAGTGACGCACCGCTTCACCTAAAATTTCCATTTGGTTGTGCAAGTTAAAATTATTTTAAATTTTATATAAATTTTATAATTTATATTGAAAAATGTATTGTATCTGTTTAATACGACAAAATAAACAAACCAGTTGCGCGGTGAACGACTTCTAAAGAAACATTGCCTTCGTTAAGCGCGAACATCAACCTCGTAGGTACCGTACAATGTATAGTATAAGCAAGTGATATGGATCGAAATCAGTGTGTATTCTGCTTCGCTTCATAGCGTTGTTTACGGTGGTTGTCATGGCAACGAGGCAGCCAACACGGGAGTAAACTACGGCATGGGGGAACGAGTGACGCCGAAATTGAAGCAACGTCGTCCATAGCCTTTAAATAGTTTATATGATATTGGTCGCCCAATGCACGATTATAACGATTCTTTGTTAATATTTGTTTTGTATAATAATTGTAGAAATATTTCCTATGTATGATCCAGTATCTATTTTATTGGAAATGCCATTTTCCAGATGGAAAATTGAGGACAAAATGGATTTTTTAAATTGCGAGAGACCTGTGCCGTATTCTCTTGATATGGAAAAAAGAGGGTCAAAAAAAAAAACCATGTGTACGTTCGGAACTTTCAGAATGAATGGTATTCGGAGTATAAGTGGTTATGTGGAAGTGTTCATTTAAAAAACTTTTATGTATGCCGTATTTAATTGTGGGTTTAAAGTCGGACGTGTGGAATAAGGAAGGATTTAACAATTTTGGGAGTCACGCGAGGCTCTCGTTACATGTACGGTGTGCGTTAATGTTCGCAGAATTCCACAAGCCGAACTAATATTTCTATTTTTTATAAAATCTGAATGAAAATCCTTCTTGTGAACGTCAGTTTTTCGGTAATATTGCAAATGCAACTCAAAATTTCCAGATTCATTTAAAGCCGTTTGATCTTGAAAATTTTCGTCTGCGGCACCTTTTTCCTTTTTACTCTATCAATGAATATGCTTCACCTATTCTCAATGTCACAAGCCGCCCCTGTAGCAATAGGATTTACAACAATCACAAGTTGCAAGCATATTAATAAAATGTTTTGCTGGTCAAGTTTGTTATTTTCAAATGAGAAGAACTTATAGACCAATATCGGTTATGCAGAAGTAATAATTTAAGAAATACGGTAAAAAAAACATGATCGGTCCACAGAGCTGGGTAATTCCTGGTGAAAAAGTAATTAGTAATTACAATTCCCACTTTTTTTCCTGTAATTGTAATTGTATTTAAGTACTTTTTTTTATTAAAGTAATTTGGAATTGTAATTACAGCAAAATTGTTGTAGGAATTGTAATTTGTAATTATATTATTTGAACTATCGAATTACAAATTACTTCTATAAGTACAAATACTTTTTCCAATTACAATTACTTTTTCTAATAATTATAATTACTTTTAAAATCATGCGTATTGCGTAATTGCGTACAGGCTTGCAGACTTCCATTATTTCATTTGAGGAAAGCCTTGTGCCGCGTAAACAATAAAAGGTGATTTGGTGAATTAACAGAGTACATTTTATTTTATTATAATTATTATTAATTTAGAAAATATACGAAGTAAAAATATGTTGTCTATAGCATCAAGTTTTATAAAAATATATATTATGTATCTATGTGTTACTGCTCTTATTTTGTGTTGAGAAAACTTCTGGTTCGATTACTCAGCCTTTCACTCGTACTTGTTCGATTCGTAATTTTTTTAATAATAATTATTGCTTTCCAGTCAACCCAAAACTGCTGTATTCTATATTTTGCAAATGTACTAACAACCAAAAAAAGAGCATCGGGTTGAATTAATTACCTGACCAATAATATAAAATTGAACTGAACTAGTTTAAATTATTAAATTAGGAATAAAAATATAAAAATTCTATATTAGAAAATGAATAAGAATAATCTTTTCATTTTAGTATCAATTCTAATAAATAATGAAACGCAATATTACACAACACTTTTAATTTAAATTTTTAACTTAACTTTTTCCTTTTTCTCTGTTTGGTCACTATAATTTACTTTATCATAAAAGTAATTAGAAAAGTAATTGCTAAATCCATTTTTCATGTAACTGTAATTAAATTAATATAATTCCTTTTTTAAAGAATATACTTTGTAATTGTAATTAGTTCCTTTTTTTTTAAAGTAATTTGTAACTATTTTTAAATTACAAGTAATTACCCAGCTCTGTCGGTCCAAAAATCATTTGAAATATGCCCTTTCTTTTATACAGCTTTGGGCTAAATCGAGTTGTTCATTTAGAGAAGAAATAGAATCACATCATTTTAAAGTAGATAGAAATCTTAATATAATCAGATTCATCGATATAACTTGATTTTTGGGGAATAGGGGCAATTTTATAAAATACATGCAACTTTTAGCCAATTATGATTAGTGAAAAACTGCCATATTGTATATAATTTATAAAAAATAGTTGTTGTTAGCTTTGCAATCACATTTTCAATAGGCTTTCAATTAAATTTTTTATGACTGAAATGAAACTAGTAGCCAGTGTTCATTAAAAAATCCTTGCAATAATTTTATAATAGGCAAGTACATGTACCTATTATTTTTTTATTTCACTTTTAATCAAACTTTTACTATTGCCAACCTCACTTGCAAGGCCACCGCACGCCACTGGTAATTTGTCAATTTTATATTATACAAAACAAGGACAAAAAGTATTTAATTGCATTAATTATGTGGGGACTATCTAATACATAATCGGGATCATGGCTCTGCTGCGCACCACATTTCTAACCACAATATATCACAACTGGACCGCATTCTAGTTATTGAAAAACAAAAAAACTCGTTTTAATTCTACTCGATACTAACACTGACAAATATTCATAAATACTATTAATATTCACAAGTGTACTAATATTTACCGAAGCAGTCTTACATTAGAGAAGGGACTTTCGTTCTACAATTGCATAAACATTTGTGAATTCTACAAATATTGGATAATAAAATCTGTCACACGTACAGCTTAAGTGTTGATTATTTTGCAAACAAAGCTAGAGGATTCGGATCGTTTAATGTGTGTTGATTTAACCTCAACATGGTGTTTAACAAAATACATTGAATGTTTAGTTAATTTTATCGAAATCGGAAGCGTCAGTTATAGAGAATAATTTCAAGTCAACCACAAACAGTAAAAACTTACAATGGGAATGAATTTACAATTACGCTTGGTACTACCAATTAAAAAATATGTTAAAATCTGGGCGAGTTTGTTGGATACAAACCTTTACCTCACAATTATACCATTAAAAAGATTAGACAAAACTGTTACAAATACAAAAAAAAGATAATTATAAAAAATATTTAGTTGCTTTTGTATGGTTTAGGCAAACCAGACAGTCATATTGACCAATTACAATAACCATACATAAAATGAATGTCAATATTACAGAATGTATACTTTTTTCAACAATTATTTAACATGGCATCATTGAATGTACCTTTATGTTTCAGTTAAATAATTATGATTTTATAGTTTTACCTGATTCAATTGGTAGTTCTGCTTCAGGTTCAGATTCTTGAGGTTCATTGTAATTGCTTTCCAACGGCTCCTCCACTGGTTCCTCAACTACCTGGGGCTCCTGTTCTTCAACCGGAGCTGGTGGATTTATTGGTGGCTGAACTAATCCTTGTTGCAAATTCGGTAATGGTGCTCCAAGTCCTTGAGTTTGGGCTGTCGGTACATGGGTTGGTACTTGTCCTAAAATTACTGTTCAGTTTTTAAACATGTTATAGAAAATATGGAAAGGAGCTTTTTCATAACCACGATTCTTTGAGTGGAAATAATAGGACTATATCTAAGCTATTTTTCATTTATGTGCTTATTTTTTAAAATAAGGAGTGGTAAGGGATAAAACCACTGCAAAATACTTTCAACCTTTTAGAATATGAGGCAAAAAGTTTTGTATGTGAAAAAATTTTTTTCTGTCGCGCTCTTCCCCAAGCGCGTCGGACGTCTCTGATACGACTATCTGCGTCAAATAAATACCTGATCAGAAGATACAGCGTAATGTCTTACCTATTGATTTCTAACTTATTGTATTCACTAACAGATGGCGTTAAATAGTATGTATATTCAGTTAGAAGCATTTTTAAGCAAAAGTACCTTAGTGTAGTGTCAGTACACATTCAAGGATATAATTTCTTCACTCATCATATTTTTTGTGTGTAGTGCTGATTTTAAACTATTTATTTTGAAACTCAAAGTAACGAGCGTTCAAATAAAAACGTGGTCGAAGTTGGCTCTGACACATTGAACGTAGGGAGTAGCTTATAGCGACCAACTTAACCTCATTTCTCAACGAGCTGTATAGCAGCTGTCAGTTTCAATAACTATATAACTTTATTTTAAAGAATAATCGTGATAACAATAACAAACAATTAAAGGAGCTGCGGAAAGTGTCCCCCTTCTTGTTATAACAATAAATTAAAGCAGCTGCTGAAAGTGTCCCCCTCCTTGTTCCAAGCACTTTTCACACCTGTTCCTCAAAGAATTAAAGACATTTTCTAAGATGCTCGGGGTATTGTTAATTTCACGAATCTTGTCTATAAGTCGAGCCTGCAGATGGTTTAAATCAGGAATAGGCAGTTCAAAAATAGTGTTTTTAAGGTAAGGCCACAAAAAGAAATCACACGGCGTAATATCACATGACCTCGGTGGAAATTCATGTTCAGCATTGAGACTTATTAGTCGATTTTGGAAAACTTCCCTCAACATATTCATCGTCTCGCCTGCCGTATGTGCCCTTGCGCCATCTTGTTGAAAGTAAAAGTTTGTAATTTCGTTTTCTTCCAGCTGGTTAACAAAAGGAGCGATAATTTCTTCTCTATACTTTTGCGCAGTAAGAGTACCATAAATAAAAATAGGTCCATAAATCCTCCTTCGATTGAGAGCACACCAAACTCCAATTTTTTGAGCGTGTAGAGGGCCCTCGACAAAAAAGTTATCTGGTTTTTCAGAAGACCACATTCTCATATTCTGTGAGTTTACGTAACCACTTAAATGAAACCAGGCTTCATCAGAAAAAAAGGTGATATTATGAAGTTCACCCTAGTTGTTTAAAAACCATTCACAAAATACAGCCCGTCGCGGAAAATCAACTTCATGAAGTTCTTGCTGACAAGTTAAACGATAGGAGAACAAACGCAAATCTTTTTTTAACACTGTGTGGCAGGTACCGACTGATACTCCCACCATTTGTGATAAAACACGTACAGAAGTTCTTGGCGCATTTTCCATTATTTGTTGGACATTTTCTTTTAATTCTTCAGTCCGCTTTTTAGGTCGGCCGCTGCCTTCTTTTCTTGTTACACTGCCCGTTTCACGAAAAACATTAACACAACGCTGAACTGCACTTTGAAAAATTTTGTACTCAACAACGCCAGGAAATAGATTTTGAAATTCTATGAAACATTCCTCAATAGAATAATTAAGTTCATTTGCTATACGCTACGCCCTACGTCCAAATTTTCAGAACCAACTTGACTACGTTTTTATTTGAACGCTCGTTACAATGAGTGACGAAATACTTGGGCAGAAAACGTAAGAAAAAATATTACCTAATGTGGCGGCGAAGCAACGTTGCAATCCATTTATACAAAAATACAGATTTTCACAAGAACGATTTTTGAAATTGATACCTTTTTGAAATATCTATTCACGAATTACCTACTGACAGTATAAATAAATTGGAATAAACTAAATATATTTTATTAAATTATTGAATATTGTTTATGAACAAAAAAATCGCTTGTGAAATTTACCAACGATTCAACGAATTTTAATTTTCCTCGCCGTGTTATGATTTTTTCTTTATCTTTTTTTATATATATGTACATTATATTATATTCCGGGAGTTATACGTGCAAATCCGAAATCCGGGACTATACAGCTAATTCCCGGTACAATCACAGAAAATCCCGGTCATACCCATGTGGCTAGATGTTCTAATTAATGATGTAACGAATATCAGCATTCGCATTCACGAATATTCGTTTGATTTATGATATTCGCATTCGCATTCGCAAATATCTTTGAATATTTTGCGAATATGAATGTGAAAGAAAAATACAGAATGTGAAAACAATATTAGGTTCGTTCAGCATCGCAAATCGTAAAATAATCCATATTTCACTAGAAGTTGATTTACTCATGTTAAGAAATAACTAACAACAATCTAACCTCACAATTCACAAACTCATCTGAGCCGGTAGCGAAAACAAAACAAAATTCCAATCATACAAAAATACCGTTCTACCAACTTAACAACGCTAATTTCTTTAGCCTCTAGCGCCGCTGTCACCGAAAATATTATGTGCGTAGTGCGCGGCATATTTTGAATCATAGATAAACGGCGCTAGATTTAAAAACTGAATATTCGTATTCGCATTCGCATTCGCGAATGTCAACAACAGATGTTCGCATTCGCATTCGCATTCGCGAATGCTTAAAAACTGGCATTCGTTACATCACTAGTTCTAATATGTCGTCAAGATCTGCACTAAAATTTATGAGTCCACGAAACACATCAGGGTTGTCCAAATTTTCTGTCTCGTCATGTCCGCGAAGTGCTAATTCGAAATCTCCGTAAAATTTTATGGAATCTATGATTTTAGATAATACATAACGATTTTTCGTTACCTGTTCATTGTGTTTCCATATATTACCCCAATATGCAGAATCTAACTGACTTCTTATGTTTATTTTACCTAATGACTTAAATTACTTAAATCTTTCACACTGTATATTGTCGATGCTTTATCCCCACCGAAAAGTAAGCACGGAGAACAAAACAGTGTATTTTTTAAATCACACCCACACACACACTCTACTTTTGTGTATACATTATTGTCAAATTGTCTTTTATAACTTTTACTTTGGCTTGTTCCACTAACTTCAATATTTAATTGTGGTGTTGGCCCACCTAATTCTTTTATTTTTAGTTTATCCTCATAAGGCAGAGAACCAAATAGTTTTTTTTTAAACGAAATGCTATTCATTTTAATAACTATAATATCCGTAAACGCCTAAACGAAAATATTCACACGTGCCACTCGCAGAAATAAACTACCACGTACGAAATATTATTGCATTTACTGCAGCAGTGGCGGTCGTTGTTGCAGCCACAAAAGCCCATATAAAAATGTTCTGGGTCACGTGCCTGATTAGCCAATAAAAACAAAGGACGCATCTAATTGTTCGCTGTGCACACATTTTGTATATGAGGTTCCATATATTAAGGAGCGTAGCTCGCGTCGTAATAAATAATAATATAAGCTCCTAGATTTATTTTAGCGCGAGTACATTTGGATTCTTTAAATATTTAGTTGATATTTAATAAGATGAAATACATAAAATTTTATGTGTTCTGCAGCTCCACAGATCTTATGGTAAAACCACCACTGGATTCGAAGCCAAGTGATTTGAATGGATTCAGTGCTTCTGCTAAGAAATTAAAAGTTTCTGATGATTTCGATATTAATTATGAATTCGGGTATAGACATACATCTGAAGTGTAAAAGGTGCGAATCTGTCATAACCTTTCACAAAAGAAATTATTGGATCTTAGGCTTCAAAATGGTAATCGTTTGCCCAAAATGCTCAGAAGTTGCAATTCTAAGAAATAAATTTATAAGGAATGCATATGAAATTAATCGTCGAATAATGGTAGCAATAATAGTTTTGTGTATTCATGGAATTGTCACAACCGATATTTAAATCTTTTTATGACAGTTTGGTGGATATGATTTCAATTGCAACAGTATGTAATGCTTGTAGGAAGAAAGCAGAGCAAGAGAAAAATAAAAGTGAAGAAAATGGACAATTGGAAGAGATAACTATTTCTGGTGATGGTTTGTGGAGGAAACGCAGATTTTAGTTACTTTTTGAAGTTATGTCATTAATTGGATGGTTTACAGGCAAAATCTTCAATGTTAAAGTGAAATCATAGCACTGTAATTCTTGTGAGCACTGGATGAGTAAAATAGAAACACAGCTTAGTATGAAGTTATATACAATACATAGGGATAAATGTCAATCAAACCATGAAAGCTCATCTGGTAAGATGGATGTAGACGTTGTCATGGAGATGTTCACATGCTCCGAAACTTTGCACGGGTTCAAATATGCAAATTATATCGGTGATGATAACAGCAGATCCTTCAAGGACATAATGGATAACAATTCGCATGAAAATTTTGGAGTGCAAAGGAAAGAGTGTATTAATCATAAACAAAAGAGAATGTGCATTCGATTGAGAAATATTTTAAAAAAGTGAAAGGTCTCGGAAGAAAAGGTAAATTAACTGTAAAATTAATTAATAAATTGTCACAATTTATTATGACAATAAGTTGGAATCCAAAATTCCTGGAAAATATGAAAGATAAAATCTGGAGAAACTATCAAATGACAAAATTCCGCAGCATGAGAAGTGCTCAGTCTTGGTGTGACGCAAGCAGCGATTGCCTTGGACACCTTCCATCATAAGCTGCCACTTTCTAAGGAAGTTTTTGAAGCCATCAAACTGATTTATAAGGCACTGAGCCACGACGAGTTACTAAATAGTTGCTTGGGATGCTACACACAAAATATCAACTGAAGTTTTAATGTCACTATTTGAAATTTTGCAAATCTTATTTGAGTGGCAAAAAAAGTCTTGGATATAGCGACCAATATTGCTGTATGCAATTTTAACAATGGTCTGACTAATATTTTAAGAATTATGGAGGTTCTGGAGATGGATATTTGCATCCAATCATATCATTTTTGCCTGGAAACTGATATTAAGCGCATCAAGCATACCGAATGGGTTTTTAACAGATATGGCAAAAGAAGCGTGCTCTATCATAAAATGAGGAATATTTGAACGTGGAAGGGCAGCTTTATGGTCTTGGGATAACAGATTAATGGTAACAAGTTTTTAAACAGTCTAATTTCTTATTTTTCATATCTATCTCATTTCAAAACTTTAAATGCGTTTTTCTTGAAACCCGATTTTTCAAAACGGAACGCAGCATAACTCCAACAATATTGTATATTTTCATTTGAAAATTTCACCACATCTCTAAAAACATTTTTTATAACAAATGATTGCCCTTTACTGAGACGAAAATCGAAGGTTTTACTTTAAATATTCATCAATGACACAACTCAATATTTTTAAAATTGCATACATATTTCATTAACTATAACCATGTAGATTAAGAGAATATTTTTTATTTTGTTCAAATTTGCACCCGCTACACTGTGTACCATGGACAGCCTCAAATTCAACATTTCTCGGCAGAATGGCTCTGGCACCACCATTTTGCAATATTTATCAATGATAATTCTTTTTTATACTTCAACATATGCCTAATAACATCCTTGAATAATATTTTAATGATCCAAAAGTCAAAAAAATGCTTTTTTCGGTTGTTACAGTGGCGTTACCCCTACAGTTATAACATTCTTGAACAAAAAAAAAACTATTGTACATAAGTTAGTTAAATTAATATTTATCTGTTTTAGTGAATTATGTGTAAAAGTAGCTACATGGAATTAATTTGTGTCAACCACATATACCTGGTAATACGTTAATATCATCTGGATGAACAGCTCCATTAACAGTAGGTACTGGCTGAGGGTTCAAAACATGGGGTGGTGGTGGTTGTTGATTATGATGAAGTGGGACCTGTGGAATGTTGGCTTGAATTGGAGCAGCATTAGGATTGTAATACTGCGGAATAGCTGGTTGATTAATGGGTTGTTGCACATCCGATAAAACCTGCCTGTCTGGGGTCACATCTTCTTCGGTCTCTGAATGGACACCATCATCGCATTCCTCATCAGATATGATTTCATCTTGATACCGAAAAATGTCATTATGGACGTAGTATTTCTTTGGCGACTGAGCAGCCAATACAAAAGTTTGGGTAAAACGACGCATCGGTTGACCAGCATTAGATAATTCTCCAGTTACCTGCACCACCACACCATTTCCGAGAGTAGCTTGAGAGTCGACCTGAGTAATTTTAGCATGACAGTCGCGGAAGTTCAACTGTTGAATTTTTTGATGAATTTGTTTCTGGCCTACAACGGGGCTGGTTTCACGGTTTGGAGGATCCAAACCACCATGAATAAAAGAAGATTGATGATTGTAGAATCTGAAATAATATTTATTAAGTGATAAAAAATAAATAAACAAACAGTTGAGGAAAGTGCTAAAAATTGTGTTACATCAATATTTAAAATACAATGGAACATTGCTGAATTACATTATCTAAAGTACGGTTTATCAGTCGCCCATTATCGGAACTTTGTACTATCTAAGTTATGTTATACAATAGTTTTCTCACTATAGATTTGCGATTCCTGTTCATGCATGGAAAGGAATTGTTATGTCAATTGAAGAAAATTTCAATCAAACCTGATTAATACTAAAAGTTCAACAAAACATAATTTACACAGTAAAGTTAGAAAAGTGTGCCACTTTGTGTGAAAAAGTTTACTGCAGTCAGGTTGAATTTATCATTGGAAAAAAGTACTATTGTGTATGGTAACTATGTGTATTGTAGAGAAATTTTTCAGTGATTTGCCATTGACTGAAAAATTAGAGAGAGCTTTAAAAATCTAATAGAAAATAATTAAATATGCAAACAAATTTATAAATATGACAAAAATAACATAAATCCTCCTCCTCCTTAGTCGAATATATCCCGTATGCTCTGTTGAGTACATTTCCCACCAGAAAATCTCTGCTTTATATCGACCAGGAAACAAAAGCAACTGGGACAGATGTGTTGCTTCTCAAACGTTGCAGATATCACAGCCAGAAAATGAAACTTAAGACAAATAACCTCCCCAATTAAATGCCAAAATTTATTGAAAATACATCATTCAGTGATATATTGGAAAGTACCGCTAATAAAAAAACTAATGACTCATGAAAAATTGAGTAAATTAATTTAATTTCTAATGTTATTTCTAACTTAGTTTATTTAAAAAATTTGTAGTTTTTGAGTAAATTATTTGCATAGTTGAATAAATTTAAAACATCTCTAAAGTATAGGCGTATTCTGTTCGAAATTACCAATACTGTGCAATCGTAGAGATAAATCATTGATATACAAATTTTTCTTATGAGTTGTCCCCATATTTAATTAATTTTTTTTTTTTAAATGGTAAACTCCATTACAAATCTACAATAAAAGCGAAATAAATGGATAATGTTTGCAGTTTGACATTTGAAATTTGGTACATATTTTAAGAGGTGATCTTATTAAAAAGTAATCAGAGCAAGTCTAGTATTTCTACTGGAAAAAATTATTTAAATATCTCAAAAAATAAAGATTGTATTTATGTTGTTTTTATTATTTTTTTTTTAATATAACGACAAATTCATATTTTTTTTAATCTTCCACTGCAATGTACATTTTAATAAATTGGCAATTCAATTATAATAGTGCAGCAAAAAATAAAAACTATTGGCTGTGTCTAAGAATTACAAAAAAGAAAAACAAAAAGAATACATATTTTCTGGCATCTATTTGAAAGAAATGGAAAAAGGAAATCATATTTTCGTACAAGTAATTTGGTTATTGTGTACCATATTTATTTGTAAATATTGTATTTAAAACAAAATGGTGTCTTGAACATTTACTAGAGAGCTAAATGGTCAACGTGTTTGGAAAAGTTGGTATAAAATTTAAGGGGGTTAAAGTAGAACCAAAAATAGTAAAAAAGTTCCTATAAATATTGGTCCTCCGGAGCACCATTATTGAGATATGGCCCTCCAAAAGGCTTATAAAAATAATTATTTCTGACTAAACTATGCAGAATTCGAAAAAAAAAGTACATTTTTTCTTCAAAAAAGCCAAATTCATTAAAAAATAATATAATTTGCTTGATAATTCAAAGGAATAAAAAAAATTTGAAAAATTTCTGTTTAGTAGTTACAAAACTATACTTATTTATAACCGATTTTGATGAAACTTATGGTAGTTAAAGACCCTTATGGTATAATTATTACCTACAATTTTCATTCCGTTATCTTAATCAGAAAAAAGTTATTTTAAAAAATATCCAAATGATAAGACCCCTTTGAAGGGCCATATCTCAGTAACGGTGCTCCGAAGGACCAATGTTTATAGGAACCTTTTTTACTATTTTTGGCTCTACTTTCACCCCCTTAAATTTTGTACCAACTTTTCCAAACACCCTGTATTTCTCTGTCTAAATTAATAGCAATAACTTTAAAATAGTTAAAGTATAAGAAATATGGAGAAACACAAAGGATTAATTAATAATGTGTAAATTGTAACAGAGTGCACGTTATAAGTTTACTATAAAGTTTGTAATTTCAAAAAGAAAAATATATGTATTTACATTATTCACATTATTTAAAAAATATTTGGAAACTGCACACTTGCATAAAACTTGAAATGTTGGTGAGGCCAATATGGTTAAAATTCTATGGTTGCTCTAGTCATTGTATACACAGTCAAATATAAAAATTGAAAATCTCTGCGATTAACTTTTGAAATGAAAATTCAAAATTTAATTGTGCATCATTCTGTAATTAGATCAACAAATCCTTTGAAATTCTTGAATATATTTTTAAAAATTAAAAAAATCTAAATTGAAACAATAAAATAAACTGAACTAATTCAAGTTTCTTGAAAATATACAAAAAACCAAAGATTACTTTCAAATTTAAAACTTCCCTTTTAGTTCTTTACTAATTTAACTAACCCATCAACATATAGAATGACATCACTGAACATTCATTGCATAAGAACTATAAAAAAATGTAACCCATCTGAAATTTATTATAACGATAGCAATTTGATATATCACATATTTTGTAATTTTTTTATTTTCAATCATTCCATGCAAAGCACAAAATGAGAAACTAAATATAATTGTTGATATTTATATATTAAAATATTTCTATAGTAGCTGTACAGACAAATACACAATCAATTCATGACTCATACATAGAATTCCAACATATGATTATTCAATAGAGTAAGATACTTGCTTGTGATTGAACCGAGTATTTTGTAGATTTACATTTGAGGGGGGCGTTTATATGTGCAACCTTAAGTCCACTATTTTAGGAAAATCTAAGTTAAAAACAATATCTCTTCACTGTACCAGTTATAATTGTTTTCTACAGGGTATAAGACAACTGACAATACATTCAAAACAAGGAAAAAAAAGAATATTTTTACCTCGTATGTCTGTTTTACATTTCCTGAATTTTGCACGCCTGTTGAAAATATAGAAAATCACATACAGTACTATAAACATAATCACACCCTGCAGAATGCTTTTAGGAAACTATCAGCACACATATTAATCACAATTATTGAGTATCTTTACAAATTTGTTGGATAAAACAGAAAAGGTACATTTTCTGATGTTTACATGTTATCCGTGATCTTTCAATGCGAAAAATTAAAGAAATCCTTGTATTTCAAAATTTTTATAGTTTAGATGTATTTTCTTGTTCTATTAATGTCTTACTAAAAGTGAAATTGTCCATAAAACGCCAGCCTTAAACAACTAGCCAATAAGTGCATAAAAACACATTATAATTCGTAAAAATAAAAAAATCAGGTCAAATTTTTGACATTATTTCATAATATGGCAATATCTAAAAAGGTGGCATACAGCATCCCATTGGTCCCAAATTTATAATTGTATACTCGTCAATACAGCACAGCGTCTTTCCCTCCCTTTAATATTATTTTGAGGAATTTCGATGAAAAAATGATAAAAAAAGTACCCTATTTAGTAAGTATTTTATAGTTCCGCATTTTATGTGGAATTTCACCGTTTTAGACTAATGATAAAGCTCTAATATATTAAAATTTACTATTTTCATTACCAGATATTAACAATCAATATATTCATTTACTAAATTAACGAAATTTCTATATTTAAAACATAAATATCTGTTATATGTAACTATAATAACTCAAACCCGTAGAACTGGAATCGAAAAGCATATGGTAAACTAGTGCTGACAAATAAATAGTTAATTATAATTCATATAAATTAATCAGATTATTAACCAAATTAGTAGTCACTAAAATTAACACATGGTAATTTTGGCATTTTGTCACAATGTGATGAAGAATATACAAGGTGCTCAGTTACTAATGAGCCAAATGTCACAAATAGGTTCTACTATAAAAACCAAGGAAGGTGGTTCAATAAAATTTTGTAGAAAAATGCTTTGTTCCTGAAACAATCTGAAACAATACTGAAGTGTGCGAAACCTACGTCTAAGTTAGTCATATTAGGGCGAGATCACTTTTTAAAAATTCTTGCGTAGTATAAAATGCGTTGGATAAGTGTTTTATTTTTCTTTTAAATAAAGTAGGGTTGAGATGACGTACTAGAGCTGGTAATGCATTAAAAAACTTAGTTCACGATTAAAAAATAATCTACTTTAATAACAGTTTTACATTGCAAATTTCTTTGTGAATTAATTCATGAAGTTGTTTCATGAAGAAGCTGGACAAGTGTAATACATCAAATCTGCTGTGAAATAACTTCATGAATTTATTCATGATGTTCTTCACAATCACAAATTAGAACATGTTCTAATTTTCATAAATTTCTTCATGAAGTTCGGAAGTACCTACCAACATATTGAAGTTAAGTTATTTGTTTACATATTTACTTCAGCATATTTTTATAGTCATATATGAACTGGTAAATTACGATTACAAGAAAATATATTCATTTTCAATTTGTCTTTATTTAGTATAACTTGCTTGCAAAGTAGCCGTTTTTGTTTCATAGAAATTCACGAAGTTTAAAACAATGCAAAACCACTTTATGAATAAATTCTCAATGTAAAACTGTTATAACTTTCAAAAGTACCACTAAAAATATTTTCAAAATAAAATTGACATCTCCAAAGGACCCCGCACAAATCTTATGGAAATTGGGTCCCGGTCAAATTCGCTGAATTTTTAATATGTGATAGAGTTCATCATACTAATCAATTGTCTCAATGGCCACAAAGCTCAAAAATGGATAGTTTGGCCGGTACAGAGCTTTAAAGCTCCGAATATCCTCCACGGATTTATGTATATGATGAAATAGCCTATTTCATTTTTTTTTATATCTAGGTTTATATTTTTGAGGTTGCTGAATTCAGATCTGTTGTTAGATTTTCAAAATTGACAGTTGGCAGCTGTCAAATAGCTGTCAATGTGCTATAATAAAGCCAAAAACTTGTTTTTTTATGTTTTATCTTTCTTTTTTTTTAGTTCGATAAGTTCAAAGACGATATCAAATCAATAACAATGACTATCGGCAGCTGTCATTTAGCTGTCAACAATTCTTCAAAGTCCGGTAATAAAGTCAAAAAATTATTTTTTGTTTATAACTTCAAGTTTTTTAGATAAGTGAATATAAATATGATATAAAATTATGTAGTCATCAGCTTACAGCTGTCAACAAGCTGTCAACTAACTGTCAAAATGCAATAATAGAGCAAGTAACTTATTTTTTGTGCTTAACTTTGTGGATAAGAAATCAAACATGATATAAGTTTATGACATCACTTTTGAACTCAGTGATCTAAGCAACTTAAAGCTTTTTAAAAAAAGTAACTTTTTGACTTTATTATTGCATTTTGACAGTTAGTTGACAGCTTGTTGACAGCTGTAAGCTGATGACTACATAATTTTATATCATATTTATATTCACTTATCTAAAAAACTTGAAGTTATAAACAAAAAATAATTTTTTGACTTTATTACCGGACTTTGAAGAATTGTTGACAGCTAAATGACAGCTGCCGATAGTCATTGTTATTGATTTGATATCGTCTTTGAACTTATCGAACTAAAAAAAAAAAAAAATAAATCATAAAAAAACAAGTTTCTGGCTTTATTATAGCAAATTGACAGCTAGTTGACAGCTGCCAACTGTCAATTTTGAAAATCTAACAACAGATCTGAATTCAGCAACCTCAAAAATATAAACCTAGATAATAAAAAAAATTAAATAGGCTATTTCAAAAGTCTATACACACTGCGCATATACATAAATCCGTGGAGGATATTCGGAGCTTTAAAGCTCTGTACCGGCCAAACTATCCATTTTTGAACTTTGTGGCCATTGAGACAATTGACCAGAATGATGAACTCTATCACATATAAAAAACTCAGCGAATTTGACCGGGACCCAATTTCCATAAGATTTGTGCGGGGTCCTTTACTTAAATATGTGTATAAGGAGCAGTATCATGATTTTTGTTTGATTTTTACCTCTTTAATACCTGTTTGTGCTCAGATATTAGCTAAACACATGGTATTTTTATTTGCCTGTTTTTCCCAGTGCAAGATTTTTTGTTAAACATAGTTTCTTAAAACCAACCCTTGATTGATTATTTTAGTGCAACCTGACTTGATATATATTTTTTTTAGAGATGGGCACTTTTCGGAAAAGTGTGTTACGGACATGTCGATGAAATGTCTGGTCATGTTGGGAAAAGTACTTTTGATCTTGAATCTAATAAGGCACCTATGAGTGACGTCATGTTTTCATAGGTCACTGCTTGAGGGTACACAGTAATTTATTCTAATGAATATGTGTCTTGTTAAATGTTATTTATTGTTTATATTTTTGATTAATTTTTCATTAGAACACTTCATTTTTGTCTAATATAAAACATAAAATTGTGAACCTGTTTTTCCATCCTACTGGAATTCTTAAAAATTGTTTTTGAGTAGAAGTTACATTTATAATGATATTTACTCAATTCAGAAAAATATAACCATACCATATGGCGCCATACTTCATTTATAAACTATTTGTGTATTAAATATTAAATTAAGAATAAAATGATTACTATTTATTAATCGTTAACTTTGCCAAAAGTAATAAAATATGGACATATAAAATGGTTATATTTTTAAAATGTCAGTTTCAGTTAAACAATTACCAACAAGAAAATGGTTAAATGTCTTTAATTTTACATGTTTCAACATCAACAATTGTTTGCAGGAATTATGAATGCAGCAACTAATTCCGCGCATGCGCATACAACTTTTCAATCTTGAAGTGTCCTCAGGACATGTTCACTTTTCACATGTCCGATGGACATGTCCGCGGAACATCTCTAATTTTTTTTCGTAGGTGGTAAAATACTCAAATAGAAAAAACATTTCATTTGTTTTGTCAAAAAAACAGTGGTTATTTAATATTAATTTTAGTTAGTGAACATTAACTTTTCATGGAATAATACATTTAGATATTTATGTAACAAGGTGACCAACTCCTGAATGTGATAATCCGGGACACTTTTATGAAACTAAAAAAAAATTGTCAAACACGTTGCTTTATTAATTTACTATTTTACTCAACATAACAAATAAATTAAACCACTCAATAAAACTAACTACGTAACAGGTGAAGATGTGTAACTACCTGGCCTAGTATAGGTACTTTATTTAAATTTATATTTTGTTGCTTTTTCATTTTGAAATAAATATCTATAAAACAGGTAAAATTATTATCACATCTTGTTATAATTATAGACTTTACTGTCTCTACCATCGATCTTGTACTATAAGATCGATGGTCTCTACATTAGTTTCTGAGATTTATTTAAGGTTATATAGGAAATACTATTGAAAACGCCATTCTGGGACAAATCGGTACAAAACAAATAAATCCGGTACAATTCCCAGACACTTTATTTCCCGGGACACGTTCAACATTAAGGATAGGAAGATAATAATAATGGCTGAGTTGCAAAGAGAATATGAAGTATAAAAGCATATAACATTATGAGAATAAGATGTGAGAGAACATAATACAAATGGCCAAATAAAGGAAAATATCTGGCAACATTTTACACACATTTATACATGGTGATTCACAGACGATGACCAAAAATGAAACCTTCTATTCTTTGGTTAATTTTAAGGGTAGTCTATTGTATCAAGTTTTTATCTAGGATGCTTCATTAAAATGATACAAGGTGTTAAACTTAAAAAAATGTTTTCAATATTTTTGAATAATTTAAAAACTAGTACCTAAGTGAAATAATTTGAAATTTGGCAGATGTATGTATAAACATTGTCCACAATTTGATGCCTTTTCCTAAAATTTAGATGCTTCAGTGGCGGAGATAGAGAGTATCGGTGCCATATTTTTCTAAATAAAATAGTACCTCACTGCCTTAAGGTAACAATCATGATATTTTTGGATTCGTCTTTCAATTTTCTACAAATTACTATCTTGTTTTTCCAAAAAAAAAACTGATTTTCGAGTAAAACTTAAAAAACGAACTGAAAAACACTTTTACTTAAATGACATGATAAACACTAATCATTCGGTTATTTATTCGAATACAGAAATTAATAACAGTATCATTTTAATAATTTTATTTGAGTAAAGTGCATTTCCACGAACATCGCGACATCTTTTTAGAACGAAAATGTTTGAAATTTATTGTTGCTTGAATCTGATGAACACATTATTTATCCTTTCATCTAACTGCTCAGAATGTCAAAGTTGCTATCACAGCCTACTATGTAATTTTAAATCACATTTTATGAATTTGTTTTTAGTTTGTTTTTTAAGTTTTACTTAAAAATCAGGCTTTTTCTAAAAACATAAGAGAGTAGTAATTTGTAGAAAATTGAAAGATGAATCCGAAAATATCATGATTGTTACCATAAAGCAGTGGCGTACTATTTTATTTAGAAAAATATGTCACTGCCTGTATATCCGCCACTGGAGCATTTAAATTTTAAGAAAAGGCCTCAGAATTTGGACAATGCTTACATACATACATGTACCCAATTTCAAATTATTTCACTTAATAGTTCTTTTAGGTTTAACACCCTGCATCTTTTTAACAAAGTGTCATAGATAAAAACTGTATATGAAACACCCCTTAAAATTCACCAAAGAATATGAGGTTTCATTTTTGGTCACCCGTTGTGAATCACTGTATACATACATTTTTTTCTTCAATAATAGTAAGGATGATGCTATGAATATTAATTCAACTTTTAGACTACTAAATGTTTAACTCTTTCACTGACAATATCCTTTTTGTTAAATTTTTCAAGTAAAATAAATCTATCAATTAGGCACATTATTAGGCTTTTTTTCGTGACTGAATATTGGTGAATATCTGACTTGTGGTCGCTATTTCTATCTCTTTTGATCTTAATTGTCATATGGTAGTTTAAATCTCTTCACTCACTCATATTACACATACATACTCACAACATACGACTTCACTCGCGAAAAAAAGCCTATAGGTAAATTTTTTTGCATATGTAAAAATTACAGATATTTTACAGACTAAATTCAATGTGAAAGAACTTGTTATCATTTAATTTTATTTAACTAATAGGTATCAAATATTTCATTTATCATTAACAACCCTTGCCCAATGACTTGTATATATAAATTTATAATTTAATAAATACCTAGGTATCATCTTCATTTCAGCACAAAATTTCACTATATCCAATAAATGAATATAATGCTTTTAGTTAATTAAATACTATGGTACTAAGGTACCTTATCAGATGTCAGTGTCTCTTGTCAATACCATCGGTATAATTAATACAAAAATGTTACCAATAAAACAAATAGATCTGCCTGAAAATTGCAAAATGTGTACTCACTAGTGTACTAGTTAAGATATCTAACATAATTCAATATGATATATATTTACTGTTTTATAATAAGATCACGATTTATGTTGTTTTAAATAGACTGTGGGCTAGACAAATGTCTAATTTTTACAAATACTAGGGTAAACATATATAATTAATCTCACCTGTGTAAATGAGTAGGAGCTTTGTTTAACAGCGTGTAATACTGCCTAACAAATTCCCTTCCTACACTTTGGGGAGATGGCGGTGCCTCCATTACCATTCCTAAAGATTTACTTTAACCAAAAATAGGTGTGTGATAACAGTCAATAACCTGCAAACTACAATAAATAAAAATAGCAGCATTTCAAATAAGTAACATAGATTCTATATATTCTCAGAGTCAGACAAGTCAAACATATTTCAATTATTCTTATTTAAAAGCAATTTAAAATGCTTATTTATGCGCCCATTATACAAAAAATAAATGTTTAAAATTGGCCATACAAACAAAGGGGATTCCATTAAAGTCTACACATGCTGGTAATATAATAAAATTTATTGAACTAATACTACGTCTGAAAGATAGTACGATGATAAACTAACGATTAGCAATAGTATTCAACAAAATATAATACATTTTTTTAGAAAAATGAAGATTTTCCCTGTTCACGTTTCGGCTGGCGACTCCTGCCCATATCTAATTTAGAATACCCGGCGTTGAATAAATCACAAGACGTCAATAAAGTTAGGTTTACTCACCTTCGCAGATTTCTTTGATTGCAGAGAGATAGTGCGTTGGAAAATTTGAATGTGAAGAGTGATATTAAGCAGCGTAAAGTTACAAGTTACGAATGTTTTCCTGAATACGCCGCAAAGCAAAGCACACGGGGTGTAAACTTCATAAACTGGCAAGTGAAGTTGATTTCTATTTTATCCGCAAGCATTCAGCGCTATTCAAGGTCGTTATTTTAATCTAGAACCCAAATAACTTTTTGCACTGAGCATGTGTAATAGGAAATGATGTAAAATTGAAGAATCAAACAGCGGCATTTTCAAATTTAAATAAAACATTGCCGTTATAAAGTAATACAATATTTTTTCTATAATAGATAACGAAATTATTTACTGAATATGTGTCATTAAAAAATACCCAGTTAAGATGAAAAAATATGATCCGTAACTGCTGTAACTTTAAATCCTGAAAAGGTCTGAATTAGTCTGCCAATTGCTGTTCCCTCTAATTTTGTCATGTGCTGAAGGAAACACAGGTGCAGGTAGGTATGCCACGTGCAACACGCTGCTTCATTTTACATTGCGGTATCTTGCGAGTTGTGAAAATACTTACAAATTCATAGATGTCACATAGCGTCAGAGGAATTTGTCTTTAGATGCAAATGTATCAAATATAATTTTCAATTTGTCCTGTTCTGACAGATAATCGATACTAATCATAGATAGAAAACATTAGGTAGGTAGCTTAGATTAGGAACTCTCCTAATCTAAGGTAGGTACCTATCCATAAGTACCTATACCTAGTATTTTGAAATGATTAATGACAGGAAGGAATCATGATCTAAATGGTTTCAAAATACTGAAAAACTTATTTTACTTTTCTTAATAGTAGAGGTATTAATCTTTTTCAATACCAGTTTACACTTTTTAATAATTTATTAGAAATGTGAATAAGAAATGTATTTCTTTTTATAATACTTTTTAGCTTTAAATCAAAACGACTGATTGGATGAATTTAAAATTACGCCAAAAGAGAACCAATTACATAGCTCCAATTTTATTAAGTATGAGAAAGACGTTCCTTCAAATTCAAAGTGCGTAGACGGGAAACCAAAAATTCAATTTATTTTAATATTTACAACGGAACAGTCGCTTAATGCATAATTTTTTATTTGTTAAAAATTCGATATATATCGAAATTTTAAGTATTTTATATGGTGAAAATTGAAACGTTCACACCTTTTATAAAAAAAAAGCGCGAAACCCATACCGTTTCATTTAGATTTTTAGCGTAAACAAGAGAAGGGTATTTTGCTAAAATAGAAAATACAAAATCCATTTGCGCACTTCAATAAGTCAAGTTCAATACATGACGTGTTTGGAAAATCAATCGGTGTTCGTTTTTAATCTTTTAATTTTATTTTAACGGTATTTCTTTCCTTCAAAATTTTGGCCGAACCCCAGGACCATTTTCCCAAGCTATCGAATTATTTTCTCATTTTTTTTAATTTAGCCTTTGTGCTCGTATCTATTCTAATATACAGGGTGGTACAGATTTTAATAGACAAACTTCGGGAAACTACACTAAACAACCAAAATTAACATCACTTTGCTCTATGAACATAGGGGCAGAAATCCACCGTTTATGAGATACAGGGCGTTGAAATCATCAAAAATAAAACAATTTTTTTAATGTCTGGAAAACCGCTCCATCAAATTTATCCAAATTTGGTACATATTTTTTTCGAATATTTCTCCTAGTTCTGTATGCACACAGTCCAAATCCAAAAACCAGTGGCAGAGAAACAAGGACGTTTTGTTTCCTTATTTAGAGTAAAACTTCTATGCCACTGAATTAATTGGTAATATGAATACATTTTATAAGGTCTGGAATATTCCGGATGAAAAAACATTGTTTTATTTTTGTCCAAAAGTGGTTTACGAGTTATGAGACATATTATCCAAGTAAATAAAGCGTTGAAATAGGGAAAAATAAAACGAATTTGGGTCATCCAGATTTTTAATAGACAATCTTCGAGAAAGTACTAAACAACAAAAACTTATTTGCTCTATGAACATAGGCACACAAAGCCACCATTTGTGAGATGCAGGGCGTTGAAATTAATAAAAGTAAAACAATTTTTTTAAATATCAGGAAAATCGCTTCATCAGATTTATCCAAATTTGGTACAAACTTTTTTTCAAATATTTGTCCTAGTTCTGCATGCACACAGTCCAAATTCAAAAACCTGTGGCGGAGAAACAATGATATCGTTTCCTTATTTAAAGTAAAACTTTTATGCCACTGAATTAATTGGTAATATGAATACATTTTACAACGGTCTGACACATTCCGGATGAAAAAACATTCTTTTATTTTTGTCGAAAAGTGCATGCATGGTTTAAGAGTTATAAGACATATTTATGATGGGGTTTTCCAGATATTTAAAAAAAATTAGTTTATTTCTGTTAATTTCAACGCCCTGTATCTCATAAATGATAGTTTTCTGCGTCTATTTTCATAAAGCAAAGTGATGTTAACTTTTTGTTATATAAAACTTTCCCAAAGTTTGTCTATCAAAATCTGGACCACCCAAATGTGTTTTATTTTTCCCTATTTCAACGTTTTGTTTACTTGAATAATATGTCTCATAACTCGCAAACCATTCACTTTTCGATAAAAATAAAAGAATGTTTTTTCATCCAGAATGTTTCAAACTATTATAAAATGTATTCATATTACGAATTAATTTAGTGGCGTAGAAGTTTTACTTTAAATAAGTAAACATCCTTGTTTCTCCGCTACTGGTCTTTGAATTTGGACTATGTGCATACAAAACTAGGGGAAATATTTGAAAAAAAATGTGTACCAAATTTGGATAAGTTTGATAAAGCCGTTTTTCAGATATTAAAAAAAATAGTTTTATTTTTAATTTCAACGCCCTGTATCCCATAAACGGTGGCTTTCTGCACCTATGTTAGAGCAAAGTGATGTTAATTTTTGTTGTTTAGTAGTTTCCCGAAGTTTGTCTATTAAAATCTGGACCACCCTGTATATATTTATAGGTGAAGAGGTTTCTCCAACTAATCTATTGCATTCACAAAGTACGTTATAAATGCAATTTTTTAAATTTTGAACGTAATAACCATGGAGACTAATGTTCAAAATTTAACCAAATAATAATTTTGTAAATTTGTTACCTAGGCATTCTCCGTCGTTTTTACGAGAATATATGGAATTTTTATTGTGGATACATTGTTGGACAAACCCCTCACCTGTAAATATTAGACAAGCACCAAAGTGTATATAAAAATGGAGAATTCCACGAGGTTCGACCAAAATTTTTGGAGAAAAATTAAAAGTATAAAAATTATTTTAAAATGTAGTGACGGAAATAGATTGATATTCAAACTGTGTCAAGACTTATTGAACAGACATTACACAAGATAACCATAAAGAGAACCTTCATGATAAAAAAAATGTAGAACAAATTTGGGAAATGAGAAATAAAATAGGGCTGCTCGCTCTAGAATCTAGTAAAAGTTTGCAGTTATGTGCAAATACTTTTTTCCTAACCAACTGACGTACAAATAAGTATTTTCCTTATTTTTCATAAAATTAAATTTTCTTGTTAACTACTTAATTTGATAGGTAGGTACCTACTAACATTTAATTTTTCAGAATTCATAATGCAACTTTAAGGAAAAAGAAAATATTGTAAAAAATAAGAACACACCTATAGTTCATTATGGAAAAAATATATATTTTGCATAATATGTACGACCCTTATCAAGATCCCTTATTTTAATCCCTCATTTTACAAATTTTGTATGAAATTCTTCCGTCATGAAAATTCTCTTTGTACGCCTAGAAATCTAAAAAATTTGTATAGGTCCAAATATGACCACTTCAATTTTCAGGTCACTACTCTGGACTCCGTCCTTTCCATCATCTAACTGACACATATTAAAGGATAGGTTAACCACTTTTTTCTTCATGTACCTAAATTTCCTTTGTACAATGTTTACTAATTTTGAATAAAGCGATTTAAAATAAAATTATTTATATCAATATTAAAAGAAAATTCATATTTTTTCAACGCTGAACAAGGATCGTTGGTTAGTATACACAAGGCTATACAAGGTGTCCGTGAAATAACACGACACAATTTTAAGTTTAGATTTTACATTCAAAAGTAGACACTAACAATAAAGTAATGATTTAAATATTTCACAAACCACCTGTGAAACAAAAATATGAGTATGTATTAAACTTCTTACAACCTTGTATGTACCTACTGTGGCAGGCTGTATAATTTAAAACTTTTATTATACACTGAACTGGATAATTTTTTTCTTCATTTAATGGGCAAGTAGCACGTAGCAAATTTGAGTTGGTAAATAAAAAGAAAACTTTGTGACTTAAATCAATCTATTAGAATAGCATCACTGTTGTAATTCATGACTGTATGAAGCTTGTTCAAGATTTACGAAAAATGACAAAACAGGTCAATTTTTTCTTTTGAGATTTTAATAATTTAGTTAATTTTTCACATTAAATTTGAACCATGATCAAATAGGTATTTTTTAAATAGCAACCCCATTTTGTTTATTTTTTTTTATGTTTTTTTGCTTTTACTAAATGGTATTAAGCTAATTCAAATCAGACTAAAAATTTTTCAAAAATTCTCAATTTCAAACAGCTTTTAATTAATAATAATGATATTGTAGGAAAAAACTATCCCTCCGAAGTAATATGAAAGAGATCATGTAATGTTTGTGTATTTAGTTGTAGACAAGTTTACAAACATTCGACAATAATTATAATAAATGTACAAACCGAGCACTATTTGTTGCTCAAAAGTAGCTTAAACAGTAAATAAATTCAATATTTATTGTTTTTGTTTTAGAAATTTTCCTCAACTCTGATCGCATTTTTTAAATTTCGTACATTGTTCAAAAGGTGTTCTTAGACTACGTCTATTAACATTCCCATAAGAAAAGATTGGGAGGCAGTACTTGGTGACGATTTTTTTTGCACATTTTCCTATCTATTGATTAGGAAAAACGTCAGATAGGTGCCGGGTAGTGTGGGAGTAGCCATCCTGTTGAAACCAGTTAGTCGAGATATACCCAGAAAGCACAAAATGAATTTGTTCACCATTTAAGGCGAATAATTTCTAATTTGTCTAGTACTGTTATCAATTGTTTCTAAATTTTGTTGTAATAGTTTAAATTAAGTTAAAATGTTTTTCTAAAAATAAAATTGTAATTTTTAAATGGTAGGTAATTGACATCATGATGATACCGACACACCCAAATAAGTTCGTTGAATTCTGATAAAAAAATTGGGATTTATTAAAAACAAGTCGTAGTAAAACTTTCCAAAATTATTAAATATCTGAAAAAAAAACAAAGATAATTCGTGGCATTTTTCACAAGTCTTATTCATTTTCGTACCACGCTCAACATTCCTGATGGTGTCTTACATATTTTCTACATAATTTTGTAGTGATATTTTGAAATACAGTATTTTAAAAGAAAAAAAAACTAATTTTTTGTAAAAATTAAAGTTCTTGTTTACATCTGAAAAAGTACCAAGTTTAGAAAATAAAAAAAGTTTAAAGTGAGTCATGACACAAGGTAAAAAATACAACTTTTCTTTACAACACCCTGTGTAAGTAATCAAATATATTCCTACAACCTGGATTATTCAAATATCCACAAATTTAATAATCTGGACTAAAAGTGGCTAATCCAATAATATGGACTACATTCCTAGTTATTAACCAGAATATTATAAAATGGATATAGTTCAAATTATACAGGGTAATTCACAAGCGGTGGCCAAAAATGAAACCTCGTATTCTTTGGTGAATTTTAAGGTTTCATAAAAAGTTTTTATGTATGCATCGTTAAGTGTGTTAAACTTTAAAAAATATTTTTAATTTTTATAAATTTAAAAACTAGAAAGTGGAATAATTTGAAATGGGGCACATGTATGTAAACATTGTATAAAATCTTAGGCCTTTTCCTAAAATTTAGATGCTCAGGCAGAGGTACAGGGTACCAGTGGCATATTTTTCTAAATAGTATACCACTGCTTTACTGTAACAACCATATTTTCGGATGTCTTTCAATTTTCTACAAATTACTACTCTTTTCGAAAAAGGCCTGATTTTTGAGTAAAACTTAGAAACGAACTGAAAACACTTCGACATTTGAATAAAATGCGGTTGAAAATTGCAAGCAGGCCGTGATAGCAACATTGACATTCTGAACAGTTAGAAAGAAAGAATAAATGGTTTCATCAGATTTAAGCGACAATAAATTTCGAACAATTACATTTTCGTTACTAAAAAGATGTCGTACCTGTGTTTGTGGAAATGCACTTTACTCAAATAAAATCATTAAAGTTATACCGTTATTAATTTATGTATTCGGACAAATAACCGAATGATTAGTGCTCGTCAGGTCATTTAAGTAAGTTTTTTCAGTTTTTTTTTAAGTTTTACTTGAAAATCAACCTTTTTTTGAAAAACAATAATTTGTAGAAAATTGAGACGAATCCGAAAATATTATGTTACCGTAAAGCAGTGGCTTACTATTTTATTTAGAAAAAATTTTTTACATACCCAATGCCGAATTCTTTTCCTAATTTTTTAGTCATAAGTCTATTTGGTAAACTGGAATATTCACTTGTTCAGACTAGGCCCGGAATATTTTATTCTGGATTATCGGGGTTCAACTGTACAGGTAGTCTTTACAGAGTGAAATATAAACTTTTACAAATTATTAGATATATTACAGTGTTTGTTCAAACAATTAGATATATTTTTTAGATTTATATACTTTGGCTCATTGATTTACAAACAAGACAGGCACAGAAATCTGATTACGAAAAAATATTTAACATATAATGTAATGTGTAGTATAATTATTTAATTCAGTAATGGATACATATACTGATTACAAAAAAACAAAAACTTAGTGAAATTCGTATTATACAAAGCAAATAGACAAAATAACTCTACATTCAAATAGATAATGCTTATTACAATTAAAAAATAAAAATTCTTGCGAATGTTATGAACCATAATATATATATACACCATTTTTCAACTGGCAATAAATATTCCATGATTTCTTAGTGGATGGAAGTTAGTGAGAATGAGCGTCATCTTTTCTTTCTGAAATTACAAAAAAAATTGTTTAATCCAGTACAATGCAACAATTCCATTTGTTAGTTTTAACTGAATATTAGTCAATATTTAATAAAGCTGAATATATTCCACGTTTATTACCTTGGTTGTAAATTTGATATTCATTTAAGCACTAATTTTTCAAAATTATAAATCAGATAATTTCCAACATGTCGAATACATTTTTTTTATAATTTATATTATGGTAAAGTTTTTAAAGTAATACAGCATAATATATAAACCAACCAAATGTTATTTTAATAAAATTTTGAATATGTGGGAAACTTGTAATAGTTCAAAAATGTGAAAAAAAATTCAAAATAAATTTAAAGCAGGATGAAATCAAGTTTCGGTGTGAGGGAGTAATAGCGACAATCAAAAACTTTTGACAATTTGTTAGTCTTTAACAATGGTTGTACACTGTATTGGCTGATTGATATATTTTGGGAAATAGGTTTTTCTCAAAAATGGCGATATGGTAAACAATGTTATATTTTCAGTGCGTATTACTCAAATATTAAATTAAAATTATGGTTAATCACGGCTATTTTTTTCTTCTCGCGGAAAAATACCTCTTTTGACACCACTGGAAATAACCTTTAGTTGTAACACAGCACTTTTTTAATTTTCCACTGCCTTCGAGATCTCAACAGTAGAAAACCACTTTCCCATTCTCGGCCTTTACAGCAGTTAAACGTTATTATTTCATCGGTTCTGTCCAAACGAAGAATTAAAATTACTTTGCAAATAATGCAGTGACCGCTAAAAATCTGTGATTTTCACCCATTTTTTCACAATTTGCAGAAAACTAAAAAAAATACATAAAAATATGTTTTTGGTCGCAAATTACTTGTCGGTCGTAAAAAACAGAAATGAGCAGTTTTTAGTATTTTGAAAATTTTAAAAATCACCCCTACTTAGGGGTTGAAAAAATGCCAATAATGAAGAATTTGAATGCTAACAATTGATATAAAATTATAAAACATATTAGCATATGAATCATCTAATATATTTTTTTGGAATTTTTACAATTATTTGATATTCTCTATTTTTGGGGATGATTCCACCCCCTGAGCACACTTAAGTGTGGATTTTCTAATGCAACATGCTTATTTTAGTCATGAGCATAAATCTTTCTTTGTATCAAGAATCATTCGATAGAAAAATTTATATGCTAGTTATTATATTTATTGGTAATATTCAATTCTTCATTTTGGGCGTATTTTCAACCCCTAAACAGGGGGGATATTTGAAAATTTTCAAAAAACTAAGTCATCTTACTTTTTTACGAGTAATTTGAGACCAAAAACATATTTTTATCAATTTTCTTTAGTTCTCTGCGAATTGTGAAAAAACGGGCGATTTTTGCGGTCACTTTCCGTGGCAATATTGTCGTACAAATTCGATTCATTATTCATCAAGTTGGAATATTTTTTAGACACGATTCATTTTTCACATATCAAGGCCAACAATTCAGAAAACTGATTTCCAACCATTAATATTTAGGAGGCAGCTGAAAATATAAAAAACTGTAAACACAAAAATTCTATAATGAAGTTATTTCTAGCAGAATAAAAAAAAGGATATTTCTGAAAAAAAATTACCACCGTTAGTACGTAGTGTGCAAGTTACAGCTACTAAATATGATCAAAACAAATTGTGGTTTTCGTGAAAAACTTATTTCCCAACGACTTCGTTTTCAATTCCTACTGAACCAATTTCCAAGATGGAACCAGACGTGACGATCCTGTCCCTACTTCAACCTTAAAAATCAATAGATTAATGGCTGATCCTACTGGCATTACTAGGATTTTAGGGTAAATTATACAGTAATTTTCATGCATTTCAAATAAAACCTAGGAAAATTAAATTAGAAAACATTTCCAAATGTTGAATACCTGCAGAACACAAAAAATTACTGTACAATTCAAGCTCAGCTTAAATTTTAAGTAATGCCAGTACAACTAACCAGATTTTATACAATTTACATGGAATATGTAAATAACAAAGCACAATTGATTGATAAAGATAAAATTCAATATAATCGATCTAAATTAATCTAAAAACCCTTAAAAATAACATTCCATAAAAATCAAGTCCAAACATTGCGATAATTTTTAAAATTTATGTTAGCGTTCAGTATTTTACGTTTACACTTTTATTTAAATTTAATAAGAAACGTAATTATGTATCACTAAAATTTTGAACTGTTAAAAAACAAAAAAAAATAGTGGAATTAAAAATAAAAATTGTGTACACAAAGTTTTTCTTTTATTCAGTTTTTGTCATACAATGGAAGTACACAAGCCTCCTGCACTCATACAATTACATAAACTTAGAGCTACGTTTTAAACTATTAAATAAAATCGTTAACATAATACAGAAAGGTAGGTATATAAATTGCTTATTGTTGAAGACAATCCTCTTTACTAGTTAAGATTTACTTTAATATCAAAAAATAAAAACAACTCTTTTATGTTGAACATAAAAATTTTTGTACGTAGATATTTTCCAAAGGCCGTCATTATGAAAATGGAATGATTGGAAAATCCTTTGAGATGATACGAAAACACCTGCAGAATACAGAATACATTATTAGCTTTTAAAATTTACAAAAGGGAATATTTACGTCTTACCAGAAATTTATTTAATCACAAGCTAATCTAATAGGGCTGGTGCCTTTGGTTCCTCTGGCCTGTACCGCCACCCCTTTGTTTACCCCCCTGGTATCCAGATCCACCTGAAAAGGAAAAGCAGTATAAAAATTTTAATATTATAGCAATCCTACTCACTAATTAAACTCAAATTATTCTCGCCACCTGCGTTGTCTATTTGGCACTATGTTCTTCTACTGATTATTTTTTTAAATAATGTCACTATAAATCTAAACAAAATAGCTGCAACTCGGAATTTTTAAATTTTAGTCAGGACGCAGTTTGTGGAAATATGCACAATCTTGTGATAAAACGCAGGTTACGAATTAAGCAGAAAGACTAAAAATTTTCTAATAGTGATAGAACAAAAAAATTAAAGACCAACAGTTACATGAATTTTCAGCTTGACTTGATGGTGTCTATTGAAATTTTGGAAAAAAAAAAGAACTTAAGTCAGGCTACCGTTTTTGACCAAGACATCATCAAAACAAGTACCATTAAGTACAAGAATTTAGTACAATTAAAATTTAATGTTTAGAACACCACCACAAGTACCTTTTCCACGAGCGTTATTACTGCGTCCACCACCATATCCTCCATCATAGCCATATCCCTGGTCTGCATTCAAGTATAAATATGTTATTAATCAATTTTTTACGAATTAAAAAGCTATAATTTTATGTTAGAAATTTATTTGCTGCAAATTAAAAATTTATGAAAATTCATAAAACGTAACGTAGTGTGGGAAAGAAATCTGTAATAAAAATCTGAACACAATTATTAGACATGTAAATGAGAAATACTTCCAGACATATAACTAATACTAACTAGGACAGTTGCAGCTTTATGGAAAAATTGTGCTCATCACGTGCATGGGTAGAAAGGTGGAAAATGGAAAACACATTATGAAATTAATTTCAACAAATGCTTTATTCAAGCTTTAGATATTTCACAATGTATTTCCATATATAAAGGTCAACATGCATAAAGTATAGGAACAAAACAAGTGTCGACTATTTGTAAATATAATATGTAAATAAAATGTTCTTTTCGATAACGCGTGAATGTCACACTCTATCGCCCGTTTCTTTGATCTAACTTAAAAGTTGGTACACAAAGCATCAAGGCACTGATACTTAACCAACAATGCTAACATGTTAAATTAATGCCTGTTGGAGTATTTACCATAGTTGCCATAGTTGGAGTAATCATATCCACCATAGCCTCCATATCCACCACCTCCTCCATAGTAATCATAGCCACTACCATAACCATCATATCCATAACCCTGACCGTATCCACCATAGCCTCCGTAGGGCTGGTTCCAGTTTGGACCACCGTATCCTCCTCTACCCCTGCCACGGGTACCACCTCGTCCCCCCATTCGACCACCACGTCCCATCATACCCATTTGGTCAGGTTTAGGTGTAGCCTTCTTTACATCTACCTGTAATGAGAATTAATTACATGTATTTAACATATATAATTTTTCAGCAATTTTTTTTATATCGCAGATTTCATTAGTCACCTTCGGGGTATTTTCATATAAATCTGAATTCATGACCATAAAAAATTTAAGTCAATAATTTGGAGTTTGAGGCTTGTAATTGAATATTATTCCACAAAAAATATTAGAAATGATCATCTTTCATAGTACATGATAAACAAAATAAAATCTCAACTCGAATTTTTGTCATTTTCTGAATTTGATGAGAAACTGCAACATATACTGCAGGAGGAAGAAAACTGAAAGGAATGGAATTTAATCTTCATTATTCAATGTATTAAAAAATAGAGATCAAGTCAAACACTTTTCAATAGATTTTTATCAAATCGACTTGTATCAAAAATGGGTTGGCAATTTAATAAAATAATTAAGCAAAAACCATTAGAAATGTGAAAAATCTATAAAAAAAAAAATAAAAAGAACCTCTTCACAAGGTGCAAGGTTCCCCTACAAAATACAGGCATGATTCGTTTATTTCTGTGAAAACAATTACTTCGGTAACAGTGAAAAAGACAGGTACTATTATATCAATTTTCAATTAAGCCTGCCATTCACAGGCAGACCCGTCCGCCAGACGAGTCCATTGGACCCAGTCTGCCGACCCATCCTATTGTGAATGTGATAGCACTGACATGTCGTGGTATGGTCGCAGGTCCGCAGAATCAATGAACACTTACGACATGTCCCGGACTGATCCGTGCCGTTTCATTACGTTTGGGTAATTTACAACGACTGCGACTGGAGTCTCTTGTCGTACGAAGATAATCGTGAATTTTGAGAAGAATTTATTAGTATTTATAGAGAAAATAGTTGTTTATGGGACATAAAAAGCATGGAGTACAGAAACAAACAAAGGAGAAATGCGGCTTACGAAAATTTAATTTTAAAATGCAAGAAAGTGTTTCCCAATCAATGCTACAAAAGAATTCATTATAAAAAAAATTTCATTACCGAGATCATGATAACGGCAGCATGATATCTACACGTCGCAGTGGTTCATCGTCAACTGAGAAATACTGAGAATACCACAACTGCCCTTTTAGTGTATGGATCAGAAAGGATCGGACCGGGTCCTGTCGCAGTCGTAAGTCGGGTACGAGTTTGCCTAGTGAATGGCCCGCTTTAAATGCGACAGTATTTTAGAATTACTGGAAAGAAAATATTTTCTGCCAACTTCGATGTCCACTAATGGTTAATCAACAACATTGGTAGAAGGCAAGTTTATTTAAAATGGTTATCATTTTTACTATAATGTTTTTAAAAACACCCTGTATAAATGTCCGACAGAAATTCTAAGAAACCAAAGTACTCAATTTTTTTTGAATCACCCAGTCTAAAATTTCAAATACATTTTTTTCAATTAACCTCTCAATGTTTCAGAATTTCAAAAAGGTAAAAGTACGCCCACAGTACTTACCTCTTTGTCTTTAATAGTCTGCTTTGGCGTTTTGAGGAGTTCATTTACAACTTGTTCAGATTCAAATGTGATGAAGCAGAATCCTTTCCTTTGATTCTTTGTCTTATCAAATGGCATTTCGACTTCAATGATCTACAAAAATGTATATATTAGACAAAATATATAACATCCTTACAACTTTCATTTACCGTTCCATATTGCCCAAAGTAACTTTTGATGTCGTCATCGGTAAGTTCTGTTGTGAGACCACCTACAAATATTTTTCCGTGACGTGCTTTGGCTTTCTTTGGGTCGACTTTTTTGTTATTTATTACATGTTCTCCCGCTGCTACTACTTTGTCGATCGAGTCTGCATTATTGAAGACTATAAAAGCAAAACCTCTCGACCGGCCAGTGTTAGGATCTGTTTTGACGTTTATACTTTCTATTTCACCATATTGACCAAAGTGTTCTCTAAGTTCCTCTACAAAAATTGTTAAATTAATAAAATTGACCTTTAACCCGATTTGCTATCCATATTAATTGCTTTTCTTTTATCAGAAATTTTTTTTAACATCAACACTACTCAGTAGCAGAACTGACTATTAGATATCATCATTAAAACTGCAAAGACCAGTCTATTTTTAATTATAACAATTGTTAAGCAAAATGATAGTTATACTTTTATGGTAGAATAAAAAATAATTCTATTTCTTAATTTTTCTGACAACTTACAATTCTGATACACAATTAAGCAAAGTGTGCAAATTGAAGTCCTTTTACTGACAAAAATAACAACACTGCAGTAGTGGCAGGCAAAAGTCAAGTTTGATAATGAATAATGGTGTCCATACTTTTTTTAAGGAATGATTTTCAATATTGGAGAACTTCCATGACAAAGAATTTTAAATTTGGAAATTAAAAATAAATGTTCCAGGGCTAAAATCACAGTAGGAACCGAATGTTAGAAATAACGCAATATATTTTCACTAACATGTTATATGTTTGTTTTGTTCCGTTTTTTTTTTTTTTTTTCATAATGGTCTAGAATTGACACCACTATTGCAGACCTAGGTAACAGTGAAATATTTTTTCAAGAAGCAACCGATTTTCCACAAAATTTTAATTTTTCTAAATTCCAGCGTTATGAAGTCAGAATTATGGAATATTAGTATAGATTTAAAATTTAAACAAATAGAAGAAAAAGTAGTTAGGACCCCACTCTTCCTTATCGAAATATGAATAAAATTAGTTTTCACAAGCTTCCACTCCTGCAATGTAAATAAAATATTGTGACAATTTTTATACTCACTATCTGTCGTTTCCCAACTTAATCCACCAACAAACAATTTTCTGCAAACAAAAATAATAGAGTTAATAATACTGCAGTCCTGTGCTTGTTCCTAAAAATTCTAGTGTTTTTTTGATAATACTTAAAAATTAATTTACTTAAATTTTACTATACAACAAAATGTTAAAATATAGAAACTGCAAAGATTTAATCCTAGTCATTCAAATGGATCTGCAATCTCAAGTAATCTGAAATTTACATTTAAGCAGAGAAAATCTGAGAAAATCGAAAAGCAAGAAGTTATTGTTAAACATTTGAATTTAAAAAAGGACATATTTATAAACTGTCCAAATTTAATTAACGTTGATTTACTAAGTGTTGGCAGAAGAAGTGCCCAAGGATAAATACCATGGGTCCAAGTGATCCAAGTCCTCCCCACATTCCATCTTCCACTTAGCTGACTCAGCCACCTGGAGAAAAGGAACTGTTTAAATTGGATAAGCTTGGTATCCTAAAAACCTGGCATCCTACACCGGTCCCGATTTTTGATCAAATTAAAACCCAAGATATGTATAAACTGCTAAATTTATTATTAAAATCCACTGAAAATCAAATTTTATTACAAACCGATTAAATGTTTACTGCTGAAAAGTAGAAAAAACAATGCTTGCAAAATACCTTGAACAAAATTGTACACAGGATATTCAAAATGCGCGCCAATTTGAGCGTCATCCGCCATTTTCTTCTAAAAATTAAGAGTCATCTTGATCAAAATTGCCAAATTATTACTTTACATAAAGCATAATTACAACAATACATACAAGTCGGTACTTCTTCGATGCTACATGAAACATCAAATCTATTGAATAAATACAATTTACTTTGTACTCTTGGATGAACCTAGATTTGATATGGCATCAGGTAAAGGACGATAATTATATCAGATTCGACATCGAACTTCGAACTTATATTAACAATTCTATACGACAATTAATAATAAACTTTACAAATATTTTGTTTTTTCTAAACTTACCTATCGTCATCACGACCAGGGGTATCCGCACTGCCACTATCTGCTGGTGGAGCGTCACCGGAACCGTTTTGTACATTATCTTGGTTTTGGAAATTTTGTTCAGTAGAAACATCTTTTGAAAAATCTTCTCCATTTTCCATTGGGCAATCTTGGGTAGCCATTTCACTTACTTATTATATAAATACTAAATTACTATTACAACTAAAATGACTGTCACAACACGTCCAACTCGAATGAGCACAGAAAGAGAAGAGAACAAACGTTTAAGAGCAGTATGTGAAATCGTTATTTCGTTCCCCCTTCCAACGTCATAACCGGCCAACACACCAATCACTATGCAGCATTTTAAACTAGTTTTACTTTATGCTGCGGGTAGCTTTGTTGAGACAAGCTTGTTTACAAGCTACCAGTAATATTATAAAAACAACTACATTACCTTTTTGGCGGTACGATTTAAAAATTTTAAAATTAGGCAAGTAAATATTTTCTTACGTATCAACGTTAATACAGTTAATACTGTTGAACGAAATATATTATTGTTTTTTTATAAATGTAAATATTTCGTCTCAGAAAAAGAAGGTGAAGGAATTATCTAAAATTTTAAAATATGTTAAGGCTGTATTGTAATAAAAGACCCAAGGGCACTAAATAGAGTTAGGACTCTCTGATAGTACATAAGTATTAGGGTGTACCGAAATATCAATTTTATAAAAAGAATATAGTACCTACACATACACAACTATGTTATAAAACATGTACTTTAAAATCGATACTAAAGTACCTTGCCCTTAAAAATATTACAATTACCGAGTACGTATTCGCCTAGGTACCTATCTATACAATATAATTTATTCACTAGAGGAAAAAAATTAACTTACTGTTTGTACCAATTTATTTGTACATATTTTTGTTACACCGAAAAGAAAAGGAATTTAAATTATACAGGGTGATTCACAAACGGTGACCAAAAATGGGACCTCGAATTCTTTGCGACAAGATTACCGCACGCAAATAAAATAGAGTGGAGAAACAGCTAGTTAGGTACCGACCTAAAAAACATGCGAAAAGATATAACTTATCCGTCATGAGTAATAAAAATATATTAAATAAATAATTCTTTTATTAATCCTACGAAAAATGACATAGCAATGACATTGTTTCCTTAGAAACAAACTGCTTTAGTATTATGGAAAGTTGTCAGCCAGGAGCTATAAATTTTTAAGTAGAAAATTTTTTTTGGGATATGTAAAATGCCACATTGTAAGGTAGGAAATGAAATCAAAATCATGTACCTACTATATAAATCTTCTTCTTTATTTATACCTATTTATAGGAAATAAAATTTGTTAACGTCTGGCGCACATGTAATAAAATTAGAGCAGCGATTTTTCGCTTGGGCATAAATCTTTATGATTATTTCAATGAAGTGGACGTTCACGGGATATGCTTAATTTCTGGTAAGTACTAACTATATGACCACATAAAATATAATTTTACCATTATTATACATCAAGCCTAAAGCAGACATTTTTGTAATCTCAAATGACAGATTGTCATTAGGTAGCTACAGACATAGACCATATGTAGACTTGTAGTTTATAAGGTCTACATTAAAAATGCATATAGATACTTTAAAATACTTTTTTAATATCGATTAAATAAAATAGTAAAGGTAATTTTATTTATGAGATATATCGAAAAAAAAAACAAAATTGTAAACGATAAAATAGGTACGTTAATAATTAAAAAAAAGTTTCCTTCATTACAGAGAGGCCAGGAAAATGTCCCTTACCCCCTATTTTTGCCGTTATTTCGGATAATACGAAAAAAGTGTAGGAGGCAACTTTTTATTTTTTTTATTACGTCGAATATCATATTTTCTCTTTGTCTTTCTTAAGATTAGTGGCAAAGCCTTCATGGGTGTAGGTAGTGTAGGTATACAGGGTGAATCAGTTTTTTGTAGTAGGATTTTAACTGTCGATAGAGAATAATTTTTTAATAAGAAAAGTTCCTATAAACGTAGGTCTTAGAACGCTTCGTTTGTGATATATAGGGTGTTGAAAACAAACTTTTTTTAAAAATTTTTCTTAATATCTCTAAAAGACCAACATATATTGAACTGAAATTTGGTATTAATAACACATTAGTTATGGTGAATAAAACAAAGATATCTGTTATCCATTTCACACACCAGTGACGTGCCTGAGGTGGGTTACTGCCCCCTTTAAAAAAATAATTCGTACGCCCGTGGATTTTTCTGGAAAATAACATCATTTCTAAATTTTTTAATCAATTCTGAACAAAACAGCTCTCTTTCAATTTTTTATAAAATGAACGGTTTTTGGTTAAATTCATTTGGCATGAAACTGTTCCAACGATATTGGTAATACATTTGTAATAAGAAAAATATGATGTACCCTGAAAATCAACAAAAACGATTAAATGTCATAACGTTGACATAAGAACGCAAACATTGTGTAACGTGTGTGTCAATTAGTTCTTTTTTTAAGTTCTGTGTTTGTTTTTTCATGCCAAATTTCAGTTTAATATCTGTTGGTCTTTTAGAGATATTAAGAAAAATTCTTAAAAATGTTTGTTTTCTACACCCTATATCTCACAAACGAAGCGTTTTAAGACCTATGTTTATAGGAACTTTTCTTATTAAAAAATGATTCTCTATCAACTGTTATTATTCATTCAATCGTTTTTGTTGATTTTCAGTGCACATCATATTTTTCTTATTAATTCACAAATGTATTAGGTACCAATATCGTTGGAACAGTTTCATGCCAAATGAATTTAACCAAAAACCGTTAATTTTATAAAAAATTGAAAGAGATCTGTTTTGTTCAGAATTGATTAAAAAATTTAGAAATGATGTTATTTTCCAGAAAAATTCACGGGCGTACGAATTATTTTTTTAAAGGGGGCAGTAACCCACCTCAGGCACGTCACTGGTGGGTGAAATGGATAACAGATATCTTTATTTTATTCACCATAACTAATGTGTTATTAATACCAAATTTCAGTTCAATATATGTTGGTCTTTTAGAGATATTAAGAAAAATTCTTAAAAAAAGTTTGTTTTCAACACCCTATATCTCACAAACGAAGCGTTCTAAGACCTACGTTTATAAGAACTTTTCTTATTAAAAAATGAATCTCTATCAACTGTTAAAATCCTACCACAAAAAACTGACTCACCCTGTATGTATATTACCTACGTTTACATAAGCAATATGTTGAAGAAAATTTTAGATTCTTACAGCTAATAATAATTCCTTAATAGGTAACACAATCTTTCCTGTTACAATTATGTATTTGTTACATTAATTATTGAATCTATTTTGTAATATTTAGGCTCCGTACTTTGAGTCTCGGTTGAGACTTAATTAACTAGTCAGGCAATTAGACTGTGAATATACTATTATAAAATAAATCAATATATGTGCAGTCTTATCATGTGATTACTAATCCAGACTCAAAGTACTGGGCCTAAAA
Organism: Anoplophora glabripennis; assembly: GCF_000390285.2. Lineage (NCBI taxonomy): Eukaryota > Metazoa > Arthropoda > Insecta > Coleoptera > Cerambycidae > Anoplophora > Anoplophora glabripennis. Next base: position 1,581,943 of record NW_019417609.1, read on the forward strand.
TGATTAAAAATATTGGTTTTAGAATCTCAGTTCATATCGGTAGTAAATGGACAGCTTGGAGCAATTATAGGATTATCTGACCAAGAAATTGCAGAATTGGCAGATTATTTTCGAGTTCCAGATGGAAGAATTTATTACACACAATTATGTGATGTTATCCATCAGAGTGGTAAGTAGATATGTGTACAACCATTGTATAAGTTGTATTGTATTGTATTTACTTATACAATGGTACAACTCATGTAGGTAAAATGTCGAAATTTAAGTTCTAGTTTTATATGTATACATATACATATAAAACTAGAACTTAAAGTATAAGTTAGATAGGAACAAAATTATGGTACCTATTAGTCAAAATAACAAGTCATTTCTACACTCATGAAAATTTATATATTCGTTTATCATGCGTTATTATACTCAATATTTTCAAACAAGTATAACCGTTAATGTTATATAAAAAAAATTATGAACAGAAAATAATAACTGATCTATTTTTTTCTTTCCTAAAAGAATATTCAGTTCAAGTTAAGTTGACAGTTGGCCTACAACACTAATGATATTTTTTTATCATTTATTTTCAGTGTTAATTTTGAACATAATTTAATATTTAAGTAAGTATATTGAAAATATTCAGTATAAATATCTAAAAAGCATCACGAACAAGACAAAAACTAAAGAATTTTGTGCCACAGGAATTTATTATGAATTCAGTTAAATCAGTCAGTAGTTTTTCCTATTTCTACATTAACAAGTAGGTACATTGTTGCTATGAATTTATAAACAAAAAAGTATCATTCTAAAATATTAATATGTATCTACTTATAGGCTTTTCAAAAGTAGTTATGAATATTATACAATTAAGATTAAAAACGAAACGCTGTAGTGTACCTAGCATTACCACTAGACTACTAACTCTTTGGTGATGTGTAACCTTGAATGTGTCAGTTACCCGTGTCCATGTCATTAAATTTAACTTCCTCCAACAAAATTTCCATGTCGCGAAAATAACTCTTACATATAGCAGAAAATATGATATAAAACTACAACGTACAAAAAATGAAGAAACGATTTGCTCGTTTAAATTTAAGAATACAGATTTTGTTATACTGATGTCCCAGTAATGGTTGGAAAATGAAACGGTAAAAATTTGAATTTGGACAATTGGTAAAATAAGATAAAAAAAATCCTATAAGGGAATGTCTGGGTCTGGAAACGTTTCATTGACAAGTTTCACATTTTGCAAAATTTCTGAAGATATTTGACGTAGAGTGAGTCGAAACTTCGGTTAATAACTTATCTATCTGAAAGTAAAATATCGCCGAATTTTAGTGGTTTCAGTTAATTCTTGGTATTTCTAAGGAAAAAAGTATTCTTCATTTTATTCAAAGAACGAAATATTTTCGGGTTATTCCGTGAGTTGTTGTTTTATTTATTTATTAAAATAGATTTATTTTTTTTTTTGCTAGAACTGCGATTTTAAATACAATGTGTTAATGGAAATGTCCAAGAAATCATTAACGAAACAATTTCGCAAACTTGCAGAATTTCTACGCCAATGATTTTTTTAAATACGCTGCTAAATACAATACAGATTTTCATGAACAATTACACAGTTTTTTCGAAAAAATTGGAAATGGTATTTCCACCACTGGTTGCTACATTTTTACACGAACTCAACGAATTTTTATATTTCGTTAGATAAATCACTAGCCCAAATTTCATCACTCTATATATCTTCAGATATATTTTACGACTTTTTGTCTTATGTTAGCCACTTGCATTCAAAACACCCTGTTTAAGCAATATCTACAGTGTGGTGAAAATATCTAAACGAGCTATGAATCCCGATGTTGAAGTATTTTTAATTTTATAGTACCAGACTTTGATAAAAATCCTTGCCTAACAACAGGCTTGGAATGGGAAGATCCTATGCATGCAAACAGATTAAGTGCCACCGAAGAGAGACGTTTAAGTCTTCTAATAACAAAAATTGCATCTTTAGTTAATATAAGGAAACTGATATTGAGGCCATATTTTCAGGACTATGAACTGGTAATGTGTCACTTAAAAATGCATGATTTGAACACTGTAGTAGGTATCATATTAAATAAGTATAAATACTGCAAATTTTTTAGGTTGCAAAAAATAGCGGAACAATTAGCTTTGCCCATTTTGCTAGAATATTGGCATTTCTGAACATACTTGTTTCTGCTGACGACTTTAATCTCCTGGTTAAAAAATATAAAAAGGATTGCTACACTCTCAGTTACCTAGGATTTCTAAGTGCTATTGATCAGGTTGTCGAATATATGAATAAAAATGGGATTTTAGATTTAAGTGGGGTAAATATACGCACAAAAGATAATATCCGATTTGCCCTGATCAAATATAATTTTAGGACATCATAAGCCTTTTTCCGGGAAGGGTGATTTACGCAGAATTACCAAAATTACCTAGACCAGAAATAGGCAAAATCTCAGCGGTCCGGCTCTTTGGGACCCAAAATATATTTCATCCAGCTCTTAATGACCCCAAAAAGTTGCAAGACATATTAACAACAATGGTTTCTATTCAGGATCATGTCTTGAAAAACAGATTAAGGGTTAATGAATTCTTCAAGGTAATTATTTTCTAATTTAATGCAGTAATCTTTATTCCTCTATAAAATGTTTTCTTCAATTTCTTAGATTTGTATAGTAAAAATTAAATATTATTTCATATAGGTTTAGAATACCTTATCAATTTAAGGAAATTTAAATATTTAGATTTTATTTCACAGATGCAATTTGAAAATTATAAGATGCTTAAATATACAATAGAATGTCTCAAACAAAACAAGTGACGGAAAATTTGATTAAAAAAAAGGTTTATATAAAAATAAGTAATAAATGCTCATGGAATAGTATTTTTTAAGGATATCAATTTTATATACCTGTCTGAAGAAAAAATCTAGAACCTATTTAGAAACTTTATATAGAAAAACAATATAGGTAACTAATATCTAAAAAGAATCAAGATATATGAGTAGAAAAAATAATAACTTATACAGGATGATTCACAAACGGCAACCAAAAATGAAACCTCGTATTCTTTGGTGAATTTTAAGGGGGTCTTTCGTATAAAGTTTTTATCTTAAGACGTTTTATTAAAAAGATACAGGCTGTTAAACTTGAAAAAATGTTTTTAATTATTTTAAATAATTTAAAAACTAGTACCTAAGTGAAATAATGTGAAATTGGGCACATGTATATATGTTCAAAACACTTTTACTTAAATGATATGACAAACACTAATCATTCAGGTATTTATTAGAATAAAGGAAATAATAACATTAGTCATTTTAATGTTTTTCTTCTAACTGCTCAGAATGTCAAAGTTGCTATCGCAGCCCACTATGTGATTTTAAAAAGCATTTTATTCGAATATTGAAGTGTGTTTTCAGTTCGTTTTTTAAGTTTTACTCAAAAATCAGGTTTTTTTCGAAAAACATAAGAGCGTAGTAATGTGTAGAAAATTGAAAGACGAATCCGAAAATATCATGTTTGTTACCGTAAAGCAGTGGTGTACTATTTTATTTAGAAAAATATGCCACCGATACCCTGTATCTCAGACAATGAAGCATCTAAATTTTAGAAAAAGGTCTCAGATTTTGGACAATGTTTACATAAATACTTACATGTGCCCAATTTCAAATTATTTCACTTACTAGTTTTTAAATTATTTAAAAAAATTAAAACCATTTTTTTAAGTTTATCATCCTTTATCTTTTTAACGAAGCGTCCTAAATAAAAATTGTATTCGAAAAACTTCCCTTAAAATTTATTAAAGAATACGAGGTTTCATTTTGGTCACCGTTTGTGAATCACCCTGTATAAGTACGTTAAAGTACTTAATGATTTTCTCACGGCTTATTCGATACGAGTGCGACATTTTTTCTTTTTCTTTTCTAATCCGAAAATCTACTTCTATCTCAATACGAAAATGAAAATGTCTACGATTTTCTTAATTAAAACACAACTAAATAAATGTGCATGAACCTTCTTATCACTAACGTGACAACATTTTACTTGACATATGTCGACGTCTCTGTGGCAGCAGCAATTGTTAATGAGTTTTCGTAATATAGTTCATTTTACATAAATTAAATTGTAGGTACATACAGGCCCATTCAGTAGAATTTTTTTGCGTATTTCAAAAGTTTACCCTTTAATTAGTTAGTATGCGAAAAATCAATTTTTGTTTCAACGAGAAATGTGTGAAATAAATTAAGGGGGGCGTTTTTATGCGCAATTTTCAATGAATTTTTTGTCCAATTGTTTAAAAAATCTAAGCAAGTTAGAAACGATATCTCTTCACTGTACTACTCATACAAGTGTTCTTCAGGGTGTGAGATAACTGACAACACATTTTAAGTAAGAAAAAAAAAACATATTTTTTTATCTTACGTTTCCTGAACTTTCCACGACTGTTGAACATACAGATAAAAGCGTACGGTATTATAAACATACCCACACCCAGCAGAATGCTTTTAGGATACTATTTATACATGAATTAATAAGAATTATTGAGTAGTTTTATAAATCAATTGGACAAAACAGGAAAGGTACGTGTTCTGATATTTTATATTATCCGTCATCTTTTCATGCCGAGCAATTGAAGAAATCCTTCGTATTTCAACATTTCTATAGTTTGGATACTATCGAAAAGAGGGCGATAGTCACAGTTGTCGTTCTAAGGTATTTTTTGCCGAACCAGAGCCGGACTAACTTCGATATGTT